>NC_056730.1:842365631-842490711 GCF_019279795.1 Protopterus annectens | reverse complement strand
TAGAGTTAATTCCAGGGTTGTTTGAGGACGCCAACTAACAGCTCCACATGCCCATTATTAAAAACAGACAGTGAGAGCAGGCAATTGTTACAAATTAGAGCTACTTCCCAGGGTTGTATGAGGACGCCAACTAGAAGATCCACAAGGAAGATGCTAAGCAGGTAATGCGCTGCAAGTGCAAGCAGCCATTATCAAGGTACAGTGGTCCGGTCTTGGTATAATTAAATAGGGAGATCCCAGGAAAGAATTATGTGAAGCAAACAGACAATTGGAGCTGTTGCAAGTGGCTAATACATGTATGACATAAGCCCTCGATGTAAAAACGGGCACGGCAAACAACTTGAAGTTAAAGTACAGCGGCAAACACTCGGGGTTGAGTGAGGACGCCTATAGCGCTTGAATGTGAAAAACGCTTAAACAAGAAGTGCGTGGAAGGTACAAGCCAGCCACCACAAAAGGTTTCAATCGTTTGGTGATAGAAAGCTTAATTTGAGAAAGTAGTTATATAAATCATACAGTTAACCAACAACAAATAATGAGAACACACAATAGAGTACTTACAAACGCTGAAAACGCTGGGGCCAGGAGCACACAGCAGCCAGGGAGGTCCTAGGTAGTAAAGATGGCGCCAACAGGGGCAACTAGTAGATATAGAATTAGGGAGGAAGTGAGGTAGATGAGGGGAGGAGGGAAGGGGTAAAAGCAGGTAAAAAGTGGGGAGGGGCTACAGATTGCAAAGACAGGAAGTGGAAAGGTATTTGGCAATGGGATGAAAAAGCGGAAAAAGGGACAGAGCAGTATAGGGAAACACAGAGGTATAAAGGAGGGGGATGGAGGAAAATAGGTGAGTGAATGTATTTAGGGGAGACAAAAGAGTAGAACAGCTCAGGATGAACAATCAGTGGATTGCAGACTGCTCAGGTAAGAGAAAAGTGCAGGTGAGTAAAGAATAATAAAGTGAGGTAGTACTGTTCGGAGAAGGAAAGAGGTGATTACAGAAGAGCAAAAGATATATGAAGAAAGGATGGGGCAAGGTATGGGCAGCAGAATGTTTTAAAGAAATGTATAGGATAGCAGGAGCAGGTTATAGACAACAAAACTTAGGTGATGCAAATTATAGGATAGCAAGATAGGAAAGTGGGTTGGAGTAATTTGAAATTGGACCACTGAGTACAGAGGAGGGTATGGCTGCTGGCAGTCCTGGCTAAAAACTAACAATTATAGGCTACAAGACATAATAATCTTAAATGTCAGCTTGTCTGCCAGGTTTAGGTGAACACATACTTTCTTTCTTCCTTTCTTGGAAGAGCTCAGAGGTGAGACCGCAGGTAAAATGGAAGGGTCCAGAGATTCCAGATATCCAAATTTTCAGCCTCTAGTGGAAGGAGGGCAAGTTTCTTTCTTCCTTTCTTGGAAGAGCTCAGAGGTGAGACCGCAGGTAAAATGGAAGGGTCCAGAGATTCCAGATATCCACATTTTCAGCCTCTAGTGGAAGGAGGGCAAGTTTCTTTCTTCCTTTCTTGGAAGAGCTCAGAGGTGAGACCGCAGGTAAAATGGAAGGGTCCAGAGATTCCAGATATCCAAATTTTCAGCCTCTAGTGGAAGGAGGGCAAGTTTCTTTCTTCCTTTCTTGGAAGAGCTCAGAGGTGAGACCGCAGGTAAAATGGAAGGGTCCAGAGATTCCAGATATCCAAATTTTCAGCCTCTAGTGGAAGGAGGGCAAGTTTCTTTCTTCCTTTCTTGGAAGAGCTCAGAGGTGAGACCGCAGGTAAAATGGAAGGGTCCAGAGATTCCAGATATCCAAATTTTCAGCCTCTAGTGGAAGGAGGGCAAGAAACGCTGAAAACGCTGGGGCCAGGAGCACACAGCAGCCAGGGAGGTCCTAGGTAGTAAAGTAAAGATAGTTGATTAACTAACCCCCCCCCTTAACTAGGGCATTATACATCATATCTCTCAACTTTTTTTAGTGCAAGAAATCTGGACAAAGTCTAAAATAATTTGGGTACAATGGCCCCAAAATAGGGACAGATTTTAAATATTGCTCTTTTTAGCCTAGAAAGTTGCTAAAATAACATGATTTGTATTGGCATGCATTTTCTGAAGAATATGAAGTCTGAAACTCATATATATGTTATTATTTAGTGACTTCAGTCCTCAGTAATTTGCCAGAAAACCACAAATTTTATAAGAAACAGACCAAAAAAATGAGGCTAAATCAGACATTCTGTGAAAATCTGGACAGTTGAGAGGTATGTTACACACATACACACACTTAACTTTCTCTCTCAAACAGCAACACACACACACTTTCTCTCTCATACAACCACAGAAGGAACAGCTAGTTTAAATTTTTTGTGAGTCTCTCTAACACGTGTGGAATGCGTTTACATTCGTGTTTGGCATGTATGCATGCAACACATGTATAGTCCTTCTGAAAGGAGAAGACGTTGCCACTATAGTGTCAAAGAAGTGTTTTTGTTTAACTAACAAAAAACTTAATGTGGAAGCCGCCTGTCCAGTGCTCCTCAGAGCCAGAGTGCCCTAGGTAACTGCCTAGGTCACATTGCTGGATACAGCTCTGCAATCATTCACCCCAGCAGGAGCTATGACATTACAGAAGGGAGAGGTTGTTGTAGGCATCGTGGGCTGGCACCCATTTCTGGGAAAAAAGTACATATTAATACATTGAGTCACATTGAGCACACTATAATTTTTAATCACTAGAATACCATATTTTTTCTTTTTTTTCTCTCACTAACAATAATGTTACTGTAAAGTGAAATGGATGGGGTGGATTCCTAAAAATAAATACATTATAAGAACTATGGTACTTTTGGAAGCTTTCTGTACACTGACCAAGACAAAGTTAATCTTGATTTCTTAATTTGTTGTCCAGCAAAACCTTAAGTTGATAATGCTCTGTTTCCTTGTATTGTGTTTTTTGTCTGCAGAAAAATACCTTGGCATAGTGCCACACAACCTAAGTTCCCAGTGCCTCTGTCAAGTAGAGCCACTGGAGTTATCCCTGGGGTGAATTTTCTGTTTTCCATCCACTCATCAAGATTTGTCTTGAAGAGGGTCAGTGAGGTGCTTTGCTTGACATGTATGGGAAGTCTGTTCCATAGCATGGGCAGTCTCTGGGTAATGAACCTGTCCCTCCAGCATGTTCTGTTGATTGTGGTAATGAGATTGAGGTCTCTGGAGCATGTGGTGTGGAGGGATGGGGATTTCTTTAGATGTAGCATTTCTAACAGAGCTGGGTCAGACATGACTTTGTAAGTCAAGCAGAGATCACCTCTAAGTAGGCGATATGAGACAGAGAATAGTTGGAGTGTTTTGAGTCTGTCCATATAGGAAAAGTGTTTAAGGCCTAGGATCCTCTTTGTGAGGTACTTTTGCAGCCTCTCCAGTTGTTGCAGGTGTCTAGTGAGGTACATGCCAAATGGGGCATTGTACTTGATGATTGGCCTAATGAGGGAAGAGTAGAGGGAGACAATGACCTCTTCCTTCCTGGATGCAAAACCCTTAGTAATGAGATGTGCCACATAGAAGGACTATCTGACCACAGTGGCAATGTGTGATCAAAAGAGAGGTTGCTGTCAACCTGTGTTCCCAGATCTCTTATAACGCCTTCTGTGTTTAGTGGACTACCATCAATGTGGTAATTTATGGGAACTGGGTTTTTCCCAAAGAGGATGATGACACATTTTTTGACATTGAGCTTAAGGCCATGGTTCTGACACCAGTCGCTGGTCACAGTGAGGCCATTCTGTAGGATATCAACATCACTTAGTGAGTTAATAATAGCTCCCAACTTGCAATCGTCTGTGAACTTTGTCAGCCAGAGTCCCTTTGTGTTGGCCTGGACTTCAGAGAAGTAGATACCAAACAGGTGTACGGATAATTGGGTTAAACTGATCACTAAAAGAGTGTAATTTTATTTCTTTCAAAAAACAGCAATTATATATAACATTCAGTATAAATGCAAATATCTTACAAATCAGCAGTATAGTCAGGGACCTGGATACCTGGGTTTAATGTTTCCTCTTCTTTGATCATCATGTGGTAACTGTAGTCAGGATCTCCTTTTTCTTAGCACAACTACCAGCCAAAAGTATTTTATCTAGATCCAAAGATGTTATTGTTCCAGTATATTCAGCACTGATCAAACCCATACAGAATACTATGCACCATTTGGTATATGACTTAATAAATATGGACTAATTTGAAAAGCTGCAGAGCATACTAACCAAAATTATTTCTGGTCATAAGAACCTTACTTACCAGGAGAGGCTGGAAGTCCTGTCCCTGTACTCAGTGTCTGATAGACCCCTGAGGGGGGATCTGTGCTTTGCTTACAACATCATTAAAGTTCTGGTTGTCCTTGGCCTCCTATACCTCAGTAAGTCAAATAGCACAGTTAACAACTGAACGAGGTACCTGAACCTTCATCAGCAAATAAAGAGAACATGATGGAGAGGTAAATTCGTCAGCAAACACCACCCTTTTCTGTGGAATAAGCTTCCTCTTAAGCAGAGCAATTTGATATCTGCCTTGAAAGGAAACCAAGAAGACTGGATGAGCACTCTCAAATTTATCTGAAGACTATGGCTTCTACCTCCTTGAGAAAGGAGGTAAAACCTGAGGATGAGTGTTGACAAGGTGTACCCAGTCATTAAACTAAAATAACCTTGAATCCTTTTAATCTTATTAGTACAAATCACCAATGAGTGTAGCAAAGACTATTATGTTTTCATGAAGATGATAGCATCAGTGCTGCTCTTTAGAAAGCATATCATGATGACAAGCTGCAGGGAATGACTCATAAAACAAGACAACACACCTGTTATTTTGTCATCACATTGTGATATGTATGACTCAGATACAGTGATTATTCAGTGTGGATTAAAAGAAATTCATTTAGTAGATAAAAGAGCCCTTGCACTTTTCACTCTGGTCTTGCAGAAGTTTTGATCTGTTTACCTGGCATGGTAACTAAAGAGATGAGGCCAATGCAGAACAGTTGTGTATGTATCACATGTTTATAAGACTGGCAGTAGCACTTTCTAGTGGACCAGGGTTTGATTCTCTTAGAACTCAATTTTCTAGATAGTGGCCTTGAGCAAGCAACCTAAACTTGGGTGGAACTAGGAATTTGGGCTAGACTCTTCAATGGTCCCCTGAACTGCAAACTAAGTCATTACCTATATACCTTGATTTCAGGATAGGGCACTGATACCACAGGGGAAATAAAAGAAGGGGGAAAAACTAATTGTCTTGAGTCAAACTTCTTGTATGATTCACATACCTTTTCAGATAGCATGATGTAGCTCTTGGTAATTATTATATCAAAAAGTGACCATACCACCAATATGGATGATTTATTAACACAAAGCAAAATCCTTAAAAACATGTTAGCCAGAAGAGGGTACCCTAAGATGTTCTTGAATAATATCTTGAGTGAGGTGATACAAAAAATAATTAGTGGGCATTTTCTCCCATTAATAGGAACCAATAGTGGCATCTCAGACAGCAAGTAATAGTAACAAGAACATGGAGGAATATGGAATGTGACGGCACTGACGTATAATAGGCAGTTTGGGGAGATCAGTTATATTATCATGAAAAACTGGAATGTATTTGGGGTGGATCCAGAATATTACAAACTAGGGGGGTGAACCCACATATTATATACAAAATGGATGTCAGTTTTAAAAGCATGTTGGAAAGGGTAAAGTATCCCATACAGAATGGGAAGATGAGTAAATGTGAGTACTGCACACAGTGCAATTATATGTTAGAATTGGGTGAGGCTGATTTACCCAACTATGGGAGATTAAATCTGCAAAAATGGTTTAACTGTAACTTCAGGAGAGTAGTATACTTGGCCAAAATGCCCACGTTTCTATATAAGGAAACTAAAAACTCCCTCCAGACCAGAGTTTACCAGCACTACTACAATATATCTAAAAATATCCTAAAATGTGTTGGCTGGACATATCATAAAACAAGAAGGTCATTTTTTCAATTTTGCAATAATATATCAAGTGGAAGTAGGACAGAGTGGTGGCCCCACCGATGATTATTTGGAGGTTAAGGAACTCAAGTGACAGCTCTGGACTCATGCTACTGTATATCCGGGGCTAAATGAAACCTTAACCATTAGTTCAATACTTAGAGTAAAAGACAATTTTGTATTATAAATGTAAGTATATAATACAATTTTAACATAGTGTTTTAATAATGGAAAGCTGTTTTTTTTTCTTGTTTGTGTAACCCAATATCTCTTTAAGAATGAGGCTTTTTAATGAGGGAATTGTATGGAAAGTAAGACAAATGTATTTAAGACACCTGCAGAGCGATATTGATTATTCTGAAGAAGTCTCTATTTTTTGGGCGAAAGCGCTAAATAAACTACTTGGTCTGGACTGAGTCTCTTGGTATCCTTCTTTCTGTGGATGCTGCTTGTACTGTAATACACCATTGCAAAATGGTTAGAAAGGCAAAATATAAGGTGTGGCTTTAATGCATTCATTTTATCCATGCCTATAGTATCGTCTCAGAGTATTACACAATATTGGTTACTCAGTATCACTCATCCTTTATGTGGCTAGTCACTCTGTGTACAACAGATTTAAATTTTTTGACTTTCTTGCCTATCTAGTTATGCATTAATAGTACAATACTCCCTTATGTAGTTAATACGCACAGACATTTCCTCTCTGGAAATAATAATCTTTACGATGCAAAACTTCTATTAGCACAGTTCTCTTATGTGAGCCTAGTCACATGCAGTCAGAAATTTCCTAGTTCATATTTTGGTAATCAGGGTCAGCTAGACAAATCTCAAAGAAATTTATGGAGATAAAAAAAAAAAAAAAAAGAACACACTGTAAAATTTTCGAACGCAAATTCTGGTAATTTGGAACACCTCAAAAAATTGTGGAGCTCAAGCGTCTGAATGTTACTGAATTTAGGCATATATATTTATTCACCAGGAAGTTCATAAGTCCTAACTTCTAGAAATTTACACAGCAAAACAAATAATTAAAAAATTCCAAAACACGTTGCATTGATTCGGTTCAATGCATTTATGACAAGGGTTGGCAAGAAAATGTACAACACAAGGCCTTTTACAATGAAATGTTGTACTGAGTGTGGCACTCTATGTTTGTGTCCCTCTTCAAGACATTTAATACTCCTAAAAATTGCAGTTTTATACTACTGATTTCATTTTTCAATTCTCGCTGCACAAAGGGAGGTAACCTAATTCCAGCGTATTTCTACCATGATGCTAAAGAAGCCCATTTGTGCAATTAACAGTTTTATTATTTTACTGTCAGTACATGCTTACATAATGCAGTCCAATTATTTGTTTTCTTTCTTACTAATAAAGATAATGTTGAAGTGCACTTGCAGTGGGCAAGGAAATCTTGCTCAGTACTTAAGAATGTATTTTTTACAGTATAATTTTCAAGCTTATGTTGATATCAGACTGTTAGAGTACATAGCAACAGCCCCTTACAATGACATTGGATACCTACTTTCTTTTTTATTTTATTGTATACCATAAGAAAAGTCTGAAAACTAAAGGCAGAGATACCCAATGGGATTGTAAGTCTGCTTTTCATAAACGGAATCTGAGGATTATTTGTTTTACTTCTTAAAATCTGTTTCCAACAACACCTGTAATATATTTTCACATTCTTTTTGACACATTTATTTGCATCATGGAAACATGCCAGGAAAAATAGTTTACCTGCCAAGAGTCATAGAGTTTATCTGGCAATATAATTATACACAGCAAGTATAATTTCGCATTTAAGGTGAAGTGACCAAGGTAGTTGACAGGAAAGGAAAAAAAATGTTGGCGCATTCTAATTATAATCTGATATCTTAATAGAAAGCCTTCAATAAAGTATATAGTCTCTAAGTTATTTAATGTGCTTCTCCAATATGTAAATTATAAGGATATAAACTTGTCATTTCATTTTGAAAATAAATAATACAAGTATTTCAAGGGAAATCTTCATTAATCCTCATGACTGTTTATATGATGTATATTTTATGCAGTTTATCAGTTTGAAGATGAATTATACTTGCAGTGCATGGAGTATGCTAATTACGCTCCGATATTTAGAAAAGACAAATCAAGTGCTAGATTTTTGCAAAATCCGACCATAACAAATGTTAAGCACCCTCTGTTAAGGTTGTTAAAGTTGGGTCTCAGGCTAGGCAGTAAAATCTGCCAGTAATGACCAGCAAAATACAACAGCAGAATGAAAGATTTGTTTCTGCCTGCTGTCCATCACTAACATGTCCCTCACTTTCTGTTTTAAACTTAGAAAGTTATTAGAATAACAGAAGGTGTGTTCACCTGATTTTCTGAAGGATAAGAATTCTGAAACTTGAATGCATGCCATTATTTAGTGTCTTAGATCCTCAACAATTTGTCCAAAACACAAGAACTTTATTAGAAACAGACCCAACATATGAAATAAAACTTTTGACATTCTGTGAAAATCTGGACAGCTGAGAGGCATTGAAGATGAATGTAAAGACTTACATTGCCTTTCAGACTGCGCTTGCTAAGTGCTTTATGTTTTTAAACGCTGGCAAAACACTTAGCATTTTTTTTCACTTTTTCCTGTGACTAGTTGTACATAGAGTAGATAAAGCTCCATGCACTACAAAGAATTATGAGTGGGTTGTCGATTGGTAACTTAATATTATTTCTTGGCATACTTATCTTGAACACATAACATGGTTAACATCAGTGACCCACTCATAATCCTCTATGCTGATCATTTCTTTCAAGGCTTAAGAGTAATTATGTACTTTTACATCAGTATCAGTTATCTATAGCTATCTTTTATTTCCCTGCAATGAAATCACCTGCAGGATGATATAGAGGTAAATAAACATTATTATCAAGTTATCCTGAGCTTTCCAAATATGGATATAGAAAACAGATATGCTATAAATAAAGCCAGCTATTTAAGAATGTATAATTGAGCTTATGATTCTACAAATTACTGGTTCATTTGTAACAGCAACAACTTAATGAGAGTGATGATTTTTTTTTATTATCGCAATATTTTGTCCAAAACAGATTGCTTGAAAACTTAAGCCAAAACTACAGACCAGCTTTGTATTTTGTGTTACTGTCATTGTTATTCACAGTATAGACTGCATTGAGCATTTTGGGAAATTCACACAAAAAGCTGAAAATGCCATTCCTAACAAATCGGTGCATTGGGAATAGATTTGACCTCGTCACAATCCACAGAATTTGTCTATGTGCATTTAAGATATATAGTTCAGCAGGAGTGCACAAGTACCACTGGCAAAGCAATTCCAATACAGCACCATCACTGATGTCAATGCAATCCAAATACAGCACCATCACTGATGTCAAATGCAATTCAAATACAGCGCCATCACTAATGTCAACTCCAATTCAAATACAGCACCATCACTGACGTCAACTCCAATTCAAATACAGCACCATCACTGACATCAAATGCAATTCCAATACAGCACCATCACTGATGTCAAAAGCAATTCAAATACAGCACCATCACTGACGTCAAATGCAATTCAAATACAGCACCATCACTAATGTCAACTCCAATTCAAATACAGCACCATCACTGACGTCAACTCCAATTCAAATACAGCACCATCACTGACGTCAAATGCAATTCAAATACAGCACCATCACTGATGTCAAAAGCAATTCAAATACAGCACCATCACTGACATCAAATGCAATTCAAATACAGCACCATCACTGACGTCAAATGCAATTCAAATACAACACCATCATTGATGTTAATGCAATTCAAATACAGCACCATCACTGACGTCAAATGCAATTCAAATACAGCACCATTACTGATGTCAAATGCAATTCAAATACAGCACCATCACTGATGGCAAATGCAATTCAAATACAGCACCATCACTGATGTCAAATGCAATTCAAATACAGTGCCATCACTGACGTCAAATGCAATTCAAATACAGCACCATCACTGATGTCAAATGCAATTCAAATACAGCACAATCACTAATGTCAAATGCAATTCAAATTCAGCACCATCACTGATGTCAAATGCAGTTCAAATACAGCACCATCACTGATATCAAATGCAATTCAAATACAGCATAATCACTGACGTCAAATGCAATTCAAATACAGCACCATCACTGATGTCAAATGCAATTCAAATACAGCACCATCACTGACGTCAAATGCAATTCAAATACAGCACCATCACTGATGTCAAATGCAATTCAAATACAGCACCATCACTGATGTCAATGCAATTCAAATACAGCACCATCACTGATGTCAAATGCAATTCAAATACAGCACCATCACTGACATCAACTCCAATTCAAATACAGCACCATCATTGATGTCAAATGCAATTCAAATACAGCACCATCACTGATGTCAATGCAATTCAAATACAGCACCATCACTGATGTCAACTCCAATTCAAATACAGCACCATCACTGATGTCAAATGCAATTCAAATACAGCACCATCACTGACGTCAAATGCAATTCCAATACAGCAACATCACTGATGTCAAAAGCAATTCAAATACAGCACCATCATTGATGTCAATGCAATTCAAATACAGCACCATCACTGACGTCAAATGAAATTCAAATACAGCACCATCACTGATGTCAAATGCAATTCAAATACAGCACCATCACTGACATCAAATGCAATTCAAATACAGCACCATCACTGATGTCAATGCAATTCAAATACAGCGCCATCATTGATGTCAATTCCAATTCAAATACAGCGCCATCACTGACGTCAAATGCAATTCAAATACAGCACCATCATTGGTGTCCACATGATATTTTCCAGAGACGAGAGTGACATTTTCCTTTACGTTAGCCAACATATACAGTCATGCATTTATACAACTCCTTAGAGTGATATTTTTCATCACTGTGTTAAACTGCAGCATGCTCTGAGTGCTGTTGGACAAGCTTAGGCAAGCTATAAATATGTACAAAATCAAGCAACTTGTTTATGGTGATTTCAAGTGATCTAGAGTAACTAACTGTTGCAAAAGGTCTAAGGGTCACTAGGCCCATAAAAGTCAGAGTTTTAGATAATGGTATACTTTAAAGCATTTTTGTAACATTTTGACCCATATATGTAATATACCCCTTGAAGACTAACAGAGATACGCAGATGGAGAGATGGTGTGACTGTGGCTGATAAAAAAGGACGAAAATATAGCGTGACATTTGTCAGTAGCAATATTTTTGCATATCTTTTCTATTTGTCTTGCCAGAAAGATGCATAAAACACATTACTGTTTTGAATTAAAGACAATGCTGGACACCAGACAAAATCTGACGTTTTAACTGAAATTGAATGTCTGACAATATCGGAACACAGCTGTACCCCCTTGGAATAAAGCATGACTAACTTGCAAGCCCCCAACATCACTGTAATGAATGAGAAACTGACTTAAATTAATATGACATGTACTCTGTGTTATTGGTTAGAAAGAGTTAAACTAAGTACTGTGAAACACAGCAAAACAATGGATTGTTCTTGCTAATTTATTATTTATTTGCCATTTGTTGACTGGGAAAGTACAACTGAGCTATTGACCTTTTTCAATGTAGTCTCAGAAAGAAAAGCTCCACAGATACAACTAAGTAAGAAAATTGCATAATTAAGGTTAAATACTTTGCATTATTAAAGTAAGATACAATAAAATAACTAAGCAAATTTCCATTGCATACAAGTAAAAAAAAACAAAACATAAAAGAAACATTTATACAGTGTAGTAAGTATTGAACCAGGTAATAAAAAATAAAAAAAAACTGGCAAATACATATTTGGCTTGTCATCTGTGGACAGCAGTACAAGTCAAAGCAGCTTGTCTTATATGATATAGAAAGTGCAGAAATTTAATATATAATAGCCATATTGCAAAGGGAATGCAGGCAACCAGGACTAAGATGTGAAGGAGGGTGAAGAGTAGTAAGTAACTGCTTTGTCATAAGAGGGTGTTACTTTAGATACGGTAATTACAGAAAAGGGAAATATGAAGGAAAAGGAAGAAAGGACTGGACTCAGGTGGGATGATTGCAGTGACCTGTCCAGGCTTTGTTTGGGTAGTTTTTGTGAGTTTTCTTGAATTCCTGGACATTAGTAATACTTCTGAGGGTCATGGGAAGCTTGTTCCATGAAAGAGCAGGATAATAGCTGTAGAGGTTCTGTCCAATACATTTCTTTGATTTGCGAATCTGCAAGGACATAGGTCAGAGTGGGATCAGAGAGAGAGATCGAGGGGGGTATAGAGGGAAACGAGTGAGGAGATCTGGAGGGTCTGTTCAGGATAGAATGGATGATGAGAAGTTGAGAAGATAAGAGTTGGTTGGGAAACTCTAGTCAGCTGAGTGTCCTGAGAGCATGACAGTGGTGTGATTTAGAAATTAGATTAGCAGCAAATATAGCAACTTTGTTGTAGCTGAAGATTTCTGAGCTATAAAAGAGGTGAGGGAGAAGGAATGCTTTGTCAAGAGAGTTTCTGGGGTCAGGTGAGAGGAACTTTTTGTTTCTATACTATAAGCCAAGCTTTTGGTTGGTTTTCTTGATACAGTATAGTACACGAAGGTCGAATTTAATTTGGTCATCTATGATTACTCCAAGGGGCTTACTGTGGGCTTCAGCTATGATAGTAGTGTTGTTAAGGGAAGAGATGGTGAATGAGGATTTGATGTGGTAGCGAGATTTTGGGAGGAAGAGAAGAAGTTTAGTCTTTTTGGGGCTAAGTATGAGTTGGTTTTTGGTAAGCTATGTTTCAGTGAGGTTGAACGTTTTTTGTGTCAGTGAGAGCAGGTAAAAGGAATTGTTTGCAATGGAGATGATTGTGGAGTCATCTGCATATTGTATGAGAGATAACTGAGGACACGAAGTGTAAAGTTGGTTAGTAAAGATTTTAAAAAGAAGGGGGCTTAGGAATGAGCCTTGTGGGACACAGATTTTGATGGGGAGAAAGAGAGAAAGAGCAGAGAGCCATTTGACAGATTGCTGTATGTCTGAGAGGCAGCTGTTGAACCAAGAGATAGTTGCTGAAGAGAAGCTGAGTTGGGAAAGTTTGGAGAGGAGAATGGGGTGAGAGATAGTGTCAAAGGCTTTGGAGAGATATAAAAAGAGACAGGACACAAGTTTATGATTGTCTCTGGCTATGGAGATAGAGTTAGTAAAGGCAATAAGAGCTGTAGTGGTACTGTTGTGGTGGGGGGGAGGGAGATGTGCTGGGTAGGGGTGATCAGGTTTTCCTGAGTGAGATAGGCCAAGATTTGTTTATGAACACACTGGCCAAGAATTTTAAAGAGGGGAGAAAGTATAGTAATAGGTCAATAATTAGAGAGCTCTACAGAATTTCCACCTTTGTGGATAGCTATGGTATGAACATTTTTCCATGGAGTAGGGACAGTGGATTCACTGATTAAGCATTTTATGAGGATGGAAACAGGATATGCTATGAAGTGGGCAGCAGACTTTAGGAAGACTGATGGCAGGTTATCAGCAGATGGTGAACATGGTTTAAGTTTAAGAAGAAAATTTTTATTGTAGCTGGTTGGAACTGGATTTAGTGAGATAGGGCAATTTTGTAGTAGAAGCATGGTGGGTGGTGAAGGACAGGCTGGGTTGGAAGTCTGTTCAAGTTTACTGATGGTATCAATGAAGTATGAATTGAAAATGGATGCAGTTTCTTGGGGTGTGTTATTGGATCAGGAGTGGAGAGTTGAGGGATTCCCTGGGTAGAGAATTTGGTTGATAGTATTCCAGAACCTTTTGGGGTTTCTGAGTTCTGTAGTTTGGGGTGTCTGTATTTATTTTATTTATTTATTTTTATTTTACATTTGATTACTGGGAAAGTCTGACTGAATAAAGGTCCATTTTCAGCAGAGGCCTGGGGAGGAAAGCTCCAGTTAACAATACAGTACATAAGAGATAATTTCAGCACACATATGAGTACATTTTAGCGTAGATTGAACAGACATTAACAATGTCTTGTTGTAAGGAATATATACACTCCATTAAGTTTGAAAAAAATGCAAGATTTTTTTTGCGAGCGTGTGTGTATACTAAGATAGGAATTAATTTTGAAAAGTACACATGATTTGTTAGAATAAGTATTCCAGGAGGAAAGAGGAAGAAACAGGTGGTCCTTAGCAGAATCCTTTATCAATGTTTATGTGTTTTCTGACCAGATTGCGGAGGTCTCTATAATTTTGGTAGTGTGTGAGAGAATTGGTCTTAGTCCAGAGTTTCCAGGCAAAATCTGTCTTTTGGATAAGAGACTGAGTAGAGCTGCTGAGCCATGAAGAACATTGAGATTTGAATCTTACAGTTCTGGGAGGGGCAATAGAGTTCAGTGTGTTTAGGAAAATGGAGATGAATTGCTGGACAGCTTTGTCAAGAGGTAGGAATGAAAGGAAGGACCAGTTTATAGCTGAGAGAAAATTATTAAATGTATCAGGGTTGAAGTTAGTTAACATTTGGCAATTTTTAAATTTATGAGATGTAGAGAGGTGGGGGGGGGGTCTTTGGATGTGTATTGGGGAGTGCTCACTAATGGAGTCTGGTAGGGATTCAGGGTGGTGACAGAGGTTAGGATTGGAGACAAGAATCCAGTCAAGGATAAAGCTTGTACTTGTAAATTTATGATGCAAGGTAGGAGAAGAGATTAGTTGGGTGTAGACATGAAGGATTATACTGGGGTTAGGGGAGTGAGAGATAAGGAATAGCCAATTGATGTTAGCATCACCTAGTATTATGGATTCATTGGGTATATTGTCTGACATCCAGTGGAGAATCTGTTCTAATAAAGGTATGTTCTCTCCAGGGGGTATGCAGATGGCAACTATCATTAGGGTTTTATGGCTATTAAGTTTGTAATTGACAACAGTGAGATCAGGTGGGTGAAAAGAGCGGGGATGGTTGGTTAGGGGGGATAAGGTTAGGAGGTCTGAGTACATAATGACAATGCCTCCATCATTCTTATGGGTTCTGTTAAGGTGTAGAGTGTTGTATCTAGGAGGGAGAAATTCATTGTCAGATTTGACAGGTTTGAGCCATGATTCAGAGAGAGTAACTGTATTGGGGGAGTATTGGGCTATCCAAGAGTGGAATTCAGTTATCTTGTTGATGCTGTGAATGTTGATGGAGTAGAAGGAAAGATGTTTGGGAGTATGGTTAGGTACTTGTAGAAGTATTTGGGAAGTAGTGGTAGGGGTTAATAGATTAAATTGTGGGCCATGGTTGGGGTGAATGTCACTAGAGAGTTGAATGGTGTTGCAGAGGTAGAGGAGAGATGATATAAAGGGGACATTTATGTTTGATTCTATGATGTGGATAGATCTTTGGAGGCAATTTGATTTTTGGAGAGAGTGAATTCAGTACTGCTGAAAAGTGATGGCGATATTGGAGAGGAGTAGTGGCTGTTGGTGTGTATAATGTGGTGATGGGAGGTGGGAGTGTTGCGATGTAGGCTAAGTTGAGTTGAATGTGATATGAGATGATGTTAGGAGTAGAAAAAGAAAGCATGAATAGAGAGGAAGGAACATACTGGAGGATAAAGAGTATATGAAACGGTGGTGAGAGTGTGACTGAGGGAGGGTCTGTAGGATTTGTATATTAGAGGGGGGTTGTGAGTAGTGAGTATGGGTGTTTGGCATGAAGCAAAGTGAGTTCAGAAGAAGTACGGGTAGGAACAGATTGGTCGAGGTTTACAGGAAGTAAACATTAGACTTAACTGACTTCAAGACATGTTGATGTTTCCTTTCCCCAGCCCAATCCATGCATGTGTGGCACATACAAAACCCTCCTTTTTGATGTTTGTTTAAACAGCCACTAGTATCCCCCTGTGCTAATCCATTATTGCAGTGGCCCAATATGACATATTAGCAGCCATATTTCATCAGCAACTCTTATCAGACCACACAGCTGTGCTCACTCATACAAGGTAATGCTACAATAACCACAGGTTTAATCATTGGTTGTAGCCATGCAGCATGTGAACAAAAGTAGATAAAACATGCATACAAATACAAACAAATAACAAAAGTTATATTTACAAATTAAAGGTAAAATATTTGGTATGAAAGAGGAGTTACATAAAGAGTGACAGATTTTAGAGGTAGTAGAAGTGTTGCATGAGTTATAAGGGGTGTATACAGAAGAATAAATGAGGCATGTTTAGGAAGAAAGGATAAAATACTAAAGGGAGATGAATGCAGTGAGTGGCTCTGAAAGGCAAAGGTGCAGAAATGGTGTTAGAGGCAGAAATGAGCCAGTATTAACCAATTACACACCATTGTCAAAATCATGAACTATTTATATGGTACAGTTATATGACTGTTGGCATTTGATGAAAGCAGATAAGGATTGCATCAAAGTCGGCAAGTATTAGAGAAACAGGAGGGTCAGAGGGGAGTGTTGAGTGTCACGTAGTATTAATAAAAGATATGGGTATAATTGCTTAAGAGAAAGTTTTATGTTTAAATGGAGTTGGGTGAGCTTATTGATGTTTACAGGAATTTAAGATATGCCCTTGATAAAATAATGACATTCTGTTTCTTTTGACATTTGGCATTTGAGATTTTTCCTGAACTGAAGAAGATAGAGTCCTGACTGGATGGGGATGGGTTTTGCATTTTCTGGCAGAGAAAGTGGTGTGTAGTGATGGAGTATGGTTAGGATGAGACCTGAGTACTGCAGCAATACATAGCAAATGCTTAACTGATTCCCAGCCTTAAATGAAGACAACAGTTAACCAATTGACCAATCTAACTAGCAAGCTAAATATAAGAACACTATCAAATATGCTGTCATTATATGGGCCACGGTTTACTGGGGTAAGTCTTCTTTTTACTTTAGTTGAAAACTGTTTGTTAAACCAGTACCCCACTGTTGTCCTCCATACATTCTGTAATGATCCAGTTTTGTCTCACTCACATTGTACATTGTGAAACATATTGCTGACGTGTCAGATAATTTGTCTTTAATACTAGCACTGAGCCACCTCCTCCACAAACATGTTTTGTCAGTCTGGGTAAGTGAAAGCAACCTTACTCTGACACAATATATAGTATGGCAAGATACCAATGTGTTCCTTCAGTTTTAGACTGCTTATGAACAGTCTTACTAATTTGCATGATATTTGTTCAAGCTGGCAGTTAGGCCATAATTGAACTGCAAAGCAGAAGACTCCTGTCAGATGCAGGAAACTTGATAAAAATTCATAGTTTTGCCATGGTAGCAATATTAAAAAAAGAAGAAAAACATTTTTTTTCTGGGGAAAGTGGTCCCTATTTGCCACCTTGTGGATGCCCATGTCCTATACACCACCAACGCCATCATCTGGCACAGTACTTCAACACAGCTGCAGTTGGCTGCCAGTGGTCTTTATGCTCCCCAGCCAGGACACAGGAAGAAGCATAATATCACTCACTGTCAGGAAAAAACAACAGTAGCCTTAGTGATAGGATCATTCTTTACATACTACCCTGACTCGTACTCAAACCAAGGTTGCTGCAACTGCAGCACAGAGTACGATCACAGCAATGCAGTTTCTGAAAAGGGTGATTATGCATAGATCTGTACAGATGTAATGTACAAAAGCTATGCCCTGGCATGTGTGTTGCAGAGCACAGATTGGTTTAGCTGTTATTTTCAATTACTATTCAGCCTTTAGGCTCCCAATGGGCCATTTTACATCTTTGCTTGATCATTCAACAGAATTCTCTAGGCAGACAGAATGTGATTTATCACAGGTATTAAGTAATTTATTCCTCTTATTTTATAGTTTATTTATATAGTTTTGATTATTGAGTTTTGATTTGGAATGTTGAAGTCTATTTGGGGCAGATAGCAACTGTCTTTTTAATGAAATGTCTTAAATACAAGTAAAACATGGAGTTGCAGGTGGCCACAGCCACAGTAACCATGGGGTCAAGGGGTCCATATTAAAAGATTGAGCGCTTAGAAAAGCGAACAATGATTTGTCAACCACATGTAAGCGAAAACTTACAAACTCAAACACTTAGAACAGCGATTATTTTCCAAGGGAAAAAAAATCGCTGTTCCAAAAAAAAAAATACACTTAAAACATAACATAATGTGGGGGGCTTCGCACTCCATACCTCCTGACATGGGGGAGCTGTGCCCTCCACCCACCCTACTTAAATATACCAACTCCGAGATCACACTACAGTGACGAAAATGGCAAAGTAATGGACGTGGCCAAGCGATTTCTTCCCAGGGAAAAAATTTGTTTATGTGCCGCTTTGTCATTTTGCCTTTTCGTCTTTTCATGTTCGACCAAGACACATTTGAAAGAATGCGTCTTCGGTCACTAAAAGGAACCCGGGTCAACAGGATGGGATCATAAGGAAATTCATAAGCTCACTAAGCAGGTTGTATAAGATTAGTTTGAATAAAGCCCATAAACATTGCTGTATCTACAAGGGAAAGGATACCATTTTTGGCAAAAAGGTCACTGGTTGTCTTATCTGTTTTCTGATCCTTACAAAAATAAATTCTAAGTCACTGTGTGCATTTTAAACAAAGGCAAGAAGCTTAGTCATAACATTCTGATAAAAGCTCAGCTGCAATATAGAACATAAATAAAGTACAGTTGTGTAAGTAAACTTATCATAATAGTAGATGTTTGAATGATCACTGCTGCTGTAGCTTTAGTTATACAGGTTATATCCTGCCAAGGATGTAACAGCTGGTCACCTTCCAAAGCTTCAGGGTATCTTCCATGCACCCAGAGTTTTAGGCAGCTCTAGCTGAACTGACTCAAAAACAAGTTTTGGTGTGAAGTCCCTCAGAGCTTTCCTGCCAGCAGAGAGAGAAAGGAAATTTTGGTGTGAAGCCCCTCAGAGCTTTCCTGCCAGCAGAAAGAGGTAGGCTGAGCCCTTAAAGAACAAAACTAGGAGCAACAAAAGTTAAACGTCCACACTCTGGCATCAAAAACAGAAAAAACAAAGGGGGTGGATGGAGGGAGCAGCAGTGAACATTTAAACATCTACTGTTATGGTAAGTTTAACTTACACAACTGCACTGTGTTCTTCATACCGATCACTGCTGTAGTAGCCTTAGCTATGTGACTAGATTACCATAGCTATCTACATTTGAAAGGTAGAAGCAGAAGGGTCCATGAACCCCTGGAGAATGGTACTAGCAAAGCTTGATCTAGACTTAGAGAAGGAATCAAGCTAATATTGATTTGTAAAAGAATGCACACAGGACCAAGTAGCAGCTTCAAGAATACTTCTAGGATCCAGTCCTTTTCAAAAAGTAAAAGATGAAGCCGAGAACCTTGTAGACTGGGCTTGGACACTGCTTGAAATAGATTTTTTATGGTGAGTATAACAAAAGGTAATGACTTTAGACAACCATTTGGATATAGTATTTTTTTAATATAGGTTGTCCCTTCTTACCTTTACAAGAAATGAACAATTGATCCAAAGCTCTGACAAGATAACACATGAGGCATATGTGGACATCAAAGGTATGGAGTATCTTTATCCCTCTTTTTAGGGTCAGGAAAGAAAACACAGAGATGGATCATTTGACTTAAAGCAAACTTGAATACAACTTTAGGATAAAACAAGGACTAGTTCTCAAAGACACCCTGTTCCTGTGGAAGATAAGAGAGAGTTGACTCACTATGAGAGCTTGCAAATCAGACACCTTTTTTATTCAAAGCAATCAGTAAGACTGTTTTGCATTTTAAGAACCTTAAGTCAGCCAGATGACCTGGTTCAAATGGAGCAAGTATTAACTTCCCAAACAAAAAAAATAAGATCTCAAAGAGGGATAAAAGAAGGACTAGCTCTCAAAGACAGCACCAATTTCAAGAACATTTTGACATACAACTGCACTGAAAGAGGAGGATTCATGGGAATATCTGCTGAAAGGATAATAAATAAACATTGATAAAAGAATAACAAAGGCCATAGGATAGTAATTCACACAAATATTGTAAAACAAAAGAACAACTGTCCCTGAATGGGTGTGGCACCAACTAGAAAACCTTTTCCATTTGCTAATATTTTTCTTGTATCAGGCTTTCTTTCCTCCATTGATACCTGTTGCATGTCTTCAGAAAGCAAGTGCTTAAAAGGAATTAAGACCCTATGATCCAGGCAGTCAAATGACGATGATTGTTGTTGGGGTGTATCAAACACCCATGGTCTTGTGTTGGTAGATCTAGTCTGTGTGGAAGCTTGTGGTAATTGCCTCTGGCAATTTCCAAAAAAGGGTGAACCACTGTTGCCTGGGCCAGAAGGGAGTCACCACAGTGATCTTGGGGGATTCCTTCTGAATTATCATAAGTGCCCTAGATATTACTGGAAAGGGTGGAAAGGCATACAGGAAAATTCCTGTCTGAGGAAGAGAAAAGGCATCTACCTTCCAGGCCTTCTTGCATGGAATCCTGCAACAGAATTTTGTCACTTGATTCTTCAGAGAGGAAGCAAAAAGATCTGCTTGATTAATTCCCCACAGATGGATCAAATCTTGGAAGACCCTTTACATAGTTTTCATTTGTGTGGACCTGCCCTGGTCCTCCTCAGCTTGTCTACCATACAGTTTTGCTTTGATAGAATGTAGGATGCCTGCATAGTGAGATTGTGCTGAAAAGCCATATCCCAAACTAACATGTCTAGTCTGCAAGGGGTATGACTTGGTTCCCCCTTGCTTGTTGATGTACCACATGACTGAGATATTGTCTAAAATCACTTGAAGAGGTCCTAAGGATCAAAAACAGTTCAGGGAATTGAGTGCCTTCGTCAGGGTAAGCATCCCCTTGTTATTTATGTGCTTGCATTTGTCCTTTGGTGCCCCTCACTCCCTGCATTTTTATCCCTCCAGAAACTGCTTCCCAAGCAAAGTCTGAAGCATCCATGGTGACTGACTGCTTTGAAGCAATAAGGGAGAAGACGAGACCTGGATTTAAGGATATCTGTTGCACCACAAGCCACCTCAGTCTAAGCCTATGAGAGCTTTTAAAGTGTCATAAAAGTATTCCATTCTGACTTCCCCTTGGGCTACTCATACTCTCCATTTTAAAGCTTGCTATACCATTAGGGGATTTGTATACACCTTCATGTCCCCTGCCACCTGCTGATTTCATCTGCTGGGTCTCATCCTGTCCTGACCTCCTTAGGCTTGTCTGCTACTTTTTGGATAGTACAAGTAGTTGCTCTTGCTGGGTTACTCACTTGCAAGTATTGGAAGCGCCCTTCTTTTGTCTGATCTGTAGAGCATTGGAAGTCACTGATGGCTGCCATATATAAATACATGCATCCCTGTGAAGTGGGAATCCCTGCTACACCTACCACCATGAAAGGGATGCTGGCATCTCTTTGGGTAAAGAGCTTATCCAGTCATGGAAACATCCATGACACTAGAGTTGTAACTAAATAGTGCTACATTTGCTTTTCACTCCAATGCTGTGTAAACAGACTATCATAACAATACACCTCTCCTATGCACAGTGGGCTTATTTGTTGGATTTTGTAATCTTTCCCAGCTGTTACCCTAAATTTCCCCCTCCAGACAGTCTGACTCTTATTTGCATACCTTGTTACCATTTTATGAAGTCTAGGTTATTTTCTCCATTGTTTATCATTGTTTATTTTTTTTATTTTTATTTTGTGAAAGCTTTCTATGAAACAGTGTGTTTAGTGATATCATAAAGTTTTTTCTTCTATTTTTTTCTAAGTTAGATTGACTTACGACAAAGACAAACAGCAGATGGATTCAATACTCTAAACTGGCCATAGTTGATACAGTAGCTGGATTGGATATTCTAAATTAGCCATAGGTGTGAGTGTATGTGTGAGCATTGGGAATGGAAGAACAACAACAGGTCTAGCCACCCAACAGTGTTAACTTTGGCTCTAGCTTATTGTTGCTGCCGAAGTGACACAATGACCGCATATGCAAAAATGGTAAAAAGGCATTGTGGATGGATGAATGGAGTAGATTCACAACAAATGAAATCATAATGTGTAAATGCTGTGGTGGAGTGCTACTGCTAGGATATACTAGGTCAGTACATTGTGAGTCTATATCAGTTCAACAAAACAGCACATCATTGAATACAACAACCTTGAACTTCTAACCATGAAATCCAAAAAATATCGAAAGCTCAGAACAGCGAATTTTTTCCCTGGGAAAAAATTCACTGTTCCGAGAAACACACAACACAAGCACACCAAAAAAAAGCAATCCACACACATACACTTAAAATCCTACATCTAACCCTACACTAAACTGTACATACAGTACTATCTATCCACTATCCTTAACACAAACCCAAACCCTAAGGTCCGTCACTATCGCACACTCACCTCATCCACACCATAACTCACATACCCTGCCCTAACACTAAAGTCTATCACTATTGCAAACTCACCTCACCCGCACCCTAACCCTAACTCACATACCCTGCCCTAACCCTAAAGTCTGTCACTATCGCACACTCACCTCACCCACTCCCTAACCCTAACTCACATACCCCGCCCTAACCCTAAAGTCTGTCACTATCGCACACACACCTCACCCACTCCCTAACCCTAACTCACATACCCTGCCCTAACCCTAAAGTCTATCACTGTCGTACACTCACCTCACCCGCACCCTAACCCTATCTCACATACCCCGCCCTAACCCTAATGTCTACACAATCACACACTTACCTGAACCCAACCCGTACCTTTCCACCACAGTGCTGAAAATAGCAAAGCCACAGAAATGGACAACCAAATTCTTTACCTAGGAAAAAATGTGGTTATCTGCAGCTTCGCTATTTTCAGCATTCGCTGTTTTCTGGTCGATATTAGACTATTCAGAGTATTAACACTTCGATGATCTAATATAGATCCGTACATTGCAGCTGTTGTACACAGTCACATGCATCATACACGCAGGTATTTTACAAGGGGCTGTCAGGTGACAGCCCTGTGAATCTGTGTAGTGTTGTGCTGTTCACATACAAAACCATACAGAGCAATACCTAGTTTATATTAAGCCACATCTCTTGTGTACTCTGCATTTGTTGGCAGGTGGTGGATCCTCTGCATCCGTTGTTCACCTGTGCTACCATGACTGCTTGAAACGTGGTCACTTCGATGTACTCATGTGTTGTGCTTCTAAAAAGGTATCAATTAAGTTTGAGTCTTCTGTTCAGATTCATAGTTAAATGTTCATGGTTATATGTTTTTGCATGTACTGCCAAAAGCATTTTAGCCTGTGTTTTGCCATTCTGAAAACAAAAAAAGTCTAGCTTATTTATTGTACTTTATTAGCCGTTCTGAAAAAAAATCGAGCTTCCTTTCCCGAATATCATTGATCAAATGACAAAGGTATAAAAAGAAAAGTTAGATATTCCAAACTCTCCAAAATAAAACTTAAAATATCAAAACTGTAAAATGATTTTATTGGAGATCGAGCTTCATACAAATGTTGTATGTAACTCTGCACACCCCACAACTTCTTGTTTAATTACTCTAACTGTGAGATATCTCACCTTCAAGTAAAAGGAATGCATGTTCCCTGACATTGTGCAACCTCTGAGAAACAAACCTAGTCAAACCTCTGAGTTTCAACTTTTCCTTTCATTCTATCAGCACTGGCTTTTTGATCCATGAGATTGTCCAAAGCTCCTTACAGCTAAATAGTTGTAATCATTTCTTTGGCTGAATCCATGTCAATTCATGCAACAGGACATAATATTTAGTACAGTATCTACCCATGTATATTCACACACTGTTTTCCTACAGCTGAGCCATTTTTTTTTTGCTTTCATAAATATTCTTTATATAAAAGTTAGTTTTCTCTCTCTCTCTACAGCTGACCATCAGATGACATCTGCTCTTCTTCTCATTCATTAGGTCTACCTGGCCCACTTCAGTATCTTAAGGTTCTACCTGACCCATGGGTAGATCAAGCCGACTGGTGCAACTGTTGCAGGAGAGTGTGCGGTAACTTCTGTCAGCTTGTGAGCTCTGCAGTTGCTGTCTTCAGGAGGTGCATGTACACGTATGCATGCACAACCTCTTGTCTAAGTGGTGTATTGTATATACAGCATGGAGTGCACCAGGCTCAGTACGTTGCTTTAGTGCAGTGAGTCTAGGATGCATCCCTCCCCTCAAATTATGTGACCTGTCTTTGGCTACTTATTTCCAACCTTTCCTCCTGTGGCCCTTTCAGTGGCCATGCCACTAAATAATTAGAGAGTGTCTGGGGTGCAATAAGGAACTTAACTCTCTGAGCTATCGATGTCTTTATAACCAAAGACATGTGGCTAAAGTGCAACCAAACCATGGGGTTTTATGTTCCTTCATTTTTGAATAATACCTCCTGCAGGTATGTTACATCTGAATTCAGCTTCCTAAAATGCTGGAGCATTTCTCTCTCCATATTAATATTTTCTAACCCACTTTTAGACACTGCTTAAATTGATCATATTGACACTGTCACTGTCATTTATTCCTCTATCTTTTCTGCCCATTCTAACCACATCGACAAATGGAAGTATGTTTCTCACATATTCATATAGTATAGATTTACTTCCTGAAACCCTCGTCCCATGTTCTGGCTGAGATGAATGGAGCTGTTTCTTGACAGGCTGAGATCCTTGCCTCAGTAAATATTTTTATCGTATAGACATACAACTGTCTCCCCGTTGGCCAGCAATCATGGTGCAATATCGTGCTATGCTGAGCTGAATGCAAGTATTTGCTTCCACACACTAAAGCTGCTCAGCTATACTGAGAATACTCATTCAAGACAACAGGCTTCTTGATTACAGCTTAGCAATGCCATTAAAATGCAGATTCAATTCCACTTCCATCAAGGCAGTTAATAACTGGAAAAATGTATTTAACTACCATGATATCAAACATGTCATAGATGAAGTTCCAGTAAACCTCCACACTGTGTTTTATGTTTTAAACACACGCCCCCGGATTCACGAATCCTCCGTGTAAGACTTAATAAGTCTTACTCGGAGGCTGCAATTGAACGGTATGATGTCAGCGTGCCATGAATATTCATGAGGGCATGCTGACTCAACTGTAACTCTTACACGGACCAAGTATGAAAGCAGGGGGCGTGTCCGACTGCTGAGCAGTCTAAATGTCCACGCCCCTGCAAGTGTAGTAAAAGCAAAATGTCAACACACAAGAGCGAGTTCGCTCAAATGTACTTGCACCCAACACCACACTCTCTGACACTGTAAACCCCCATCACAGTTATAAAAAATAAAATATTTATTTATTTTTTTTAAATCCACAATATAGCTGCCTGTATTTGCGCGTGTGTGCACGGGTGTGCCCATTGTTTAGCTATAGTTAGCAATTCTGACATGGAAGAGCATAAGAAAGAATGTTTATGCAAATTGCACCAAAGTGCAATAGCGTAATGGTAGAGTGTATGCACAAAGAGGAGGCATTCTCGGTTCGAGTCCCACCACTCCCCTTCTTATTTATGTTTAAAATCAGTATTTGAAATAATACTAGACATATATGATTAAAAAATTATTAAAAGCAGTGAAATGGCCAATGTATCACTGAACAAAATATATATTTTTAAAGGATCTAGATATATAATAGCCTGCCGTTAAGCAGCGCTTTAAGCAGCTAAACAAAGGTGCCCATAGTTTAATAGCACTTTACCCAGCTAAACAGAGGTGCCCATAGTTTAATAGTGCTTTACCCAGCTAAACAGAATTGCCCATAGTTTAATAGCACTTTACCCAGCGCAATAGAGTTGCCCAATGTTTAAAAGCACTTTAACCTGCACAATGTGTTTGCACGGACGTGCACGCCGCACCAACCAGGGCACCAGGGAGCAACGTAGAGCTAAGTTGCTTAAACACAGCCACACCCCCTAGCCTGTCTAGACAGTATTAAAATAAAAGAATGACAAGGTTTGAACCCAAGACCCTGTGCATCATAATCAAAGTACAGAACCACTAAGCCATGACAGCTTAGGAGGAGCAGCCACTATTAGCATACATATACATAGAAATGGTAGATTAACCATTACCAAGCAGGTCTGCAGTCAGCTTAAAATTCTCAAAAATGGCCAGTCACAAAAAAGAGTGGGAAATGCGGCATATTTAAGCCCCATAGGTGGGAATACACGCCATAACTCATTGTAGCTCATATTTGCAGTCAGAATGTCAGGTGCAGGAGAGGGTTCATGCTTCCAAGCGCAGCATTGGGGCATCGAGGAGTCGAAATACATGGTTTGGCTCCTTGTCCACCATCATGAGTCCAGACTCCTGCAGGGCCAGTTCCAAGGGATGGAATACAAGGCTGAGGCTTGGAACCGGTTAGCTCATGACCTCACCAGTGTCACAGGCATTTCCCGCACCAGTGAGTAGGTCCGTCACCACCATGCAGACCTGAAGAGACGGAAGCAGGACCGCTTGAACCAATGGATCCAGGAGGCCCGTGGGATGAATGATGCCCCACGACTGAGTATGTAGCCATGGAATGCGGTATGTAAGAATTGATAATTGAGTTTGTATAACGGATAGGTATGTCTCAATATCCCTTCATTTACTTCACAGCTGCAGGTGACTGTGCTGCAAATCAGCAAGCCTATGCTGATAGGCTGCAAAGGCTGCGCCACCAGGCAGGTTAGTGGTTATTTTGCATGTTTTGTTATATAAAATAGGGGAGAGAGCATGAAATAAAGTGTTGTAGTACAATAATACAGCCATAAAATGGCCTGAATAAGTCCACTGCATGTACAGTTATACGAAAATTCATAGAGTTAGAAAAAGAGCGTAGTAACCCATTAAGAAAGGTAACATATGTCTGGAATAAAATCTCTGCAGGTACTGTCATATAAAATAAGTGACTGAGCCTGAAAAAGTGTGTTCTAACCAATTAATAAAGGTATAATATGTCTTGAATATGTCTGCCATATGCACTGTTATAACAAATAAAGGAGTGAGCCTGTGGAAAAGTGTGTAATGTCAGTAATAAAGGTTTAAAACGTGGAGTGTGTGAGTGTCACTTAGTTTGAAATGATGTTGTACCCTTGCTTTATACAAATAGTACTGTGTTAGAAAGTGCTGGCAACCCAGAGTTCTGCAGGCCCATCTAAAGTGGGTGATGGAAGTGCTAGTAGCTGTGAAGCATATATACAGTCCTCAACAGTCAGTTACTGGCTGGCATGCATAAGTAAATCTGGCACATGAGTAGCATGCTAATATGTTCCCCAGAAATGTGAGTGTGCTTCAATAAATGCAGGGTTCTGTACAATTTGAATTGAAAATGTCATGTGAAAACATCCAGATATGTAGATAAAGAAATATAAATGCAACCATGAAATATGTAGCAGTAACATCTGCATCTTGGACAGTTAGTACGTCAGATATAGGTCAAGTATATATTGAACTAGCCAGACCCACTACACAACCTAATGCATGGTGGCAAGTGTAATAATACATATAGGGAATATACACCTGCAGTCACTAGGAATGTAGTGTAGAGTAAAAGTGTTTATAAGATGTTAACTGAGGTATTTTCTATACCCTACTGTTTGTGCATAAACCATACAACTCCACACCGCAATGGGTATGTGTAATCTTAAATATTTGTTAGGACATATGTCCTATTGTTTTATAAGTATTTGCATTGATGTTGATGCATGTGCCCTGTTCAAACACCACGTTCATGGTGGCCTGTTGCTACCAAACATCCCTGCATGCTGTTGGAATATCCACTGTCATTCTATCTATGCATGTGTTATGCTTGCTGTTCGACTGTTGGAACCTTGGTGTGTTGGGTTAATGGGAATATTACTGCATGCTGTTACAACTAATCTGGAATGCTGTTGTTTATGTTGTAATTAAACACACCTAATCACAGAATGTATGGGAAGGCCGGTCCCAGCGGACCCCCCTTTCCCTCCTCAGATTTCCAAACAACCTTCCCCATCAATTGTGTTCACCCACCCTATGTGTCAAATTCCGCCCCTGTATGCATCTTGTTTGTCTTGTCTGTTTACCTCCCCAACCTTCCTCCCCAAATATACCTACATTCCCTACCTCACATTCCACTCTCACCTGAAAAATAAAAGAAAAAAAAGGGCAATCTGTTCCCACAAAAAAATTACGCCCCATACATAGCTGCCCATTTCGCACACATGTCCGCCGGACATGTAAACTGATAATTATAATTGGCAGTACAGCAAACTCTGTTGTCCTCACCCCTCTCTCAGGATGGAAGGTTGCAAATTTCACACCAAAATACGAACATATGCACAGCTGTTGCTGGTAAAGAAATGGGCAGCTATGGGCCTTCCCTACACCCTTCCTGCACATCCCAGTTGGTTTCCCTACTGTCTTTCCCTCTTTGTGCCCCCTTTTACACCACTTTCATACCTCCCCATTTTCTTTTCTTTCAAAGAAATTAGCACAGGAGTTAGCGGGAGTAAGCACTTTTAAGCAGTAGTTAGTGGGGGTGCACGAGAGTGAGCTTGTGTGCGCTTAGCTAACCATCGCTAAGAGTCGCGCAAACCCGCACAAACCCATTTACAACTGCTTAAAAGTGTCTTAGTCATTCTGTATGACAGGGCCCTTGTATTGCTCAGCAGCAAAATAAAACACACCTATCAGTCTCGAACCCCAGACACTGGGCTCACCAGTCTGCATGAAATACCAATACACCACAGCAGATATACAGTAGTTTGGTGCTGAAAGAAATATATCATGCATTACAATGACTGAATGTAACGGGAGAATAGGAATGGCATATCACAAATCATATTCTGTGGCGTTTAACCAGCAAGTGTTGTGGAATTGCATGACATGACCGTGAAAAGAGAACCAGCCATGCTAGTAGGGAATAATGTTAAAGTAGCACCTTACAAATCCCATACAGTATCAGAGCAGGATAAACGCTGGCATATTGAATAGGTCAGAGGCCAGACCTCCCAACTGTGACTGGTTTACAGGGATGTCCCTGATTTGCAAACAAATGTTAGCTGTGCCCCTCAGACTCCCTGTGAAATGTAGTAACAGTAGGCAGAAAGGTGAAGAATCCCACTTAATGATAAATGTCAATAAGTGAGAGTAGACACTGCTTGCACGTCAGAAAAGGTGTAGTAATACATATGCTCAGAATCCCCTAAAGTCGCAACTGCAAAATATCTGAAATATATCACATATCATTGTAAAGGGAAAATAGGAAAGCCATAGGAACACATTGCAATAACTACTGTTATATGCCAGTTTATTCTCTAATTCAAAAAGAAATTACATACTCCCATGTATCCAGTGTTAGCATTAGGAGGTGTGAGTAAGCCTACACACTGAGAAGAGTGTACTGGAAGAAGCAACAGTCAGGTTTCAGTACAACATGCATTTCACCGGCTACAACCCAGCTTCAGATATGAGACATATACCAACCTTCTGACTGAGACAACAGTGTCCACAGCAAACAAGCATGGTCCCCACCTTGCAAAACTGAAAGGGCTACGCCTAACTAACCTATCATTTTATAGCAGTGTCCTGAAATCACAGTGAGAACTGCAATTACCACACAGCAGGCTGCATGCAATTACTAAATGGTGGCCACCAATTGGTACAGAGGCCATCATATGCACATGTGCAGATACCTAGAAAAGCAGCCTGTATCTGCTGTCCACACATGCAATAATATCATTGCACCAACTGGGAGAGAGAAAAAGAGAGAGCGCGAGTGAGAGAGACAGACAGAGACAGACAGACAGACAGATGGATACAAACAGGCAGTAGGAGACAGACACTGAAAACAAACAGCAACACACAGAGGATACCAAAACCAAAAAAAAAAAAATACAACACCTACAACAGACAGAGGTGAGGAATACAAAGGTAAGATATGTAACAGATATCTATTTGCTGACATCTGAAAAATGTGTCTGAAGGGTACCCTACATACTGTGAATCATCCATATGTGGCAACAGTCCATATCTATATGTACATGCACATTTGCATAGGGCAAGGGACATACTGCAACTGTTAGTGAAGGCTGGACATATGTATGTTGTTGAAGGCTGCTATGTGCACATATGTATGTAGGATGTAGTGTGTGGCATTGCAGACAGCAAGCTTTGCCGGTATATGTCATGTGGTGATTAAACATTGTGGGATTGAGCTACAAGCAGTGAGGCCTGCTATAGCTATACAGCCTGAGGACAGCAGAATGCATTCTGCACAACATTGTGCAATAGTATTACATAACCGTATGTCTCACAACTGTTGCATAATTGACATCCCCACCATGAAAGGTGGGCAGTATATGTGCCTATATGTGCAGCTATATGTACAGCAACAGATGTTTAGATGTATGTGTATATATACATGTGTATGTATATATATATATATATATATATATATATAAATATATGTGTGTGTGTATATATATATCTATATATATATATATATATATATATATATATATATATATATATATATATATATACATATATCGATATATAGAAATATAGATATATAGAATTATAGATATATAGATCTATATATAGATATATACATATATACATATAAAGATAGATACAGATATATATTTATATATATATATATATATATATATATATATATATATATATATATATATATAGATATAGATATATATGGAATATATATATATGGATAAATATAGATATATATTGATATATATGGCTATATAGATATATATGGATATATATAGATATATATATATAGATATGTATGGATATGTATGGATATGTAAAGATATGGATAGATATGTATAGATATGTATATATGTATATATATATATATATATATATATATATATATATATATATATATATATATATATATATAGAGAGAGAGAGAGAGATAGAGAGAGAGAGGGAGACACGGGGTCATATGTACTGCAACAGGTGCCTGTTGTCCATGGCATGGACTGAACATCAGTGTTGATACTGCAGTGCCATACCCCATTCCAAAACACCTTACGCAGTAACTGCCACATAGGTGGTAGCCTGCCTAACACTGAAGGTGTCAGAAGGGAACACAGGACACAGGTGGACAGTAGGCTCCCCTTTGATAATCACAGTGCCACAGTAGTCATGTAATCTGTCTACGTGGTACGTGTCAGCACAAAAGGTGTGTCATCTAGGGAAATATAGGTCGGTGTTCTCCTCTACTTATCACAATGCCCCATGTGGTATGTACCTCACATGACAACTACAGCAAGTGGAAAGGCCACAGACATACCTAACAAAGAGTAATACTGCCCTCAAACACATGCCTTATGCAGACTGACTCACAAAACCACAGCTAGAGTGCATTGCATACCGCCCACCCAGAGGTTACCACTGCCGGACATAGAGTGGTATGTCACACCCATAGCAGTCGGACAACCAGCATGACAACACCTCACAATCCCTCCGGGCTAAATGACCTAGGCCCTAATCCTTGTCACTTCACTAAACAGCACATGCTTGAGGCACAGGTTCCTATCCACAAATATGCCATACTCTGGACTAAACTACCCAGCATTGACAAACAAGGCTCCTCATTAGCAGATGTCATACATACCCCTGATAACTGTTTTGGAGATAGGTAATATGCCCTGGGAGTCACCTCTGTGTATCCGGTTGACAGTAGCAAGTGAAATCTCATTACATGTGTGTCAAAGGGCAGGGTAGCATATGGCTAGGCTGTTCTAGGCCCTATGGCCAATAGCGTATTACCTACCTATGACACAATGCACACACACATGTACTCAGTGCAATACCTGCTATGTGAGGTGGAATGATTGTGACAGTGACTGTGCGCAAGGTTTGTAAAGGTGTGATAGCTTAGTGTGAGGTTGTGTCTGTCATGGTAGTTTGTGTCCTAAGTGTGAGGCCAAAGAAATATGTGTCAGTTATTGGAATGCAGACATAGTAGGATGGCATATGTTGGGATGTAGTTCCTTGTGTACGACTGTGGTGTCCCATTGTAGGCTGAAGCAATACATGTATGCTCAGTAAGTGGTACTGCTGGTGACTCCAGCTCACATATGAACTGTTGTACTACCTGAATCTGTAGGCCTAAACAGCACAGTATGGTGTATGTTCACAGTCCATGGTAACACTGTCTTGTGTGTTTCCTGTAGTCTGCACAGATTGCATACCTCAGGCATAGGTATCTGTAAGTAGGGGCATACAGTACTATAAGGTACACAGGTAATGCTCATCTGTGTCGGCATAGATCTGTGTGTTGTATGTAGGTTTGATGTGTGTGTAATGATGCCTGTACCATGCCTGCAATCACATGTGTGTTACAGGGTATGTGTGTGTACCTAGCAACATGTATCCTCTGTTACAGCAGTATGCCAGCTATATTAACAACCATGCACATATGTTAGGTAGGGGTATGGCATCAAAGACTAGGGTTGTTTACTGGTAATACTGTAAATGTACATTACATTCATTGCATTGGATGACATATTTCTTCATGCATTAGCTTGATATATACCCCCGGGGCGAGGTTGTGCATTGTATCTCAAACAGTGTGCCGACTACTGGTGTATACTGGTTTGTTATATGGAGTGTGGCAGGCACTGTCAGCCAGTTGTGGGCTGAGTACTGATATGTGGTATTGAATGTGTGTATCCTCTGATAGACAGATAGATGCTATATGTGGCAGTTAAATGATATCTGTACTTCATAATGTTAAGTGTGCCACATGACTTGCTCACACATATCGTTTAGTTGTCTTCCAGGGTTATGGCTCATCAACGTAATCCATCGTATACAGCTGTGGAGGAGCAGGAAATTCAGAACAGCCTGGTGCAGCACTATAACCTGCTTTTTTCCAGGGCCAGCCAGCACCAGCATGAGCGTACCGCACTGTGGCAAGACCTTGTTTGCCGGGTAAATGACAAAGGCATGCATAACCAGACATATGAGCAGGTGAGCCATCACTGCAGTGATTTAATTAGACATGTCCGGCGGCGTGCGTCTGATATGCATAGGCAACAGCTTGCCACAGGTGGTGGGGCATCTATAAAACCACCCCCCCTCACCAGAGTGAAGGAGCTGCTCCTAAGCGTGGTGGCTCCTGGCCTACAGCAGCAGCAGCATCACACATGTGTCATCATGAAGGTCGGAGCCACCCAGCAGGATGACATGGAGCGTGCAGGTAATATGCCCTAGCTGTAGACTACCGTTACCTGTATTGTTAGAATATGCATATGTGAGATGTGTACTGTGTGTTTAGCAGTTGTTCTGCCTATCGTATGCAATACTGATATTTTGAATAGTATCCATACACCTGTGACTGTTGACTGTTGTTCCACTGTAGTTTAGCACACTCACAGTAGCAATGCCACAGTTGTGGCCACTGACAAACTGTGTCATATTCTTGTAGGTCCCTCTGGTGTGACAGCAGGGCAGACGATACATGCTGGTGAGTGTGTTAACACTTTAATATTGGTAATGACATGTGCCTGTCATAGGTGAGGTGTAGGCCATGTACACGTAACACACCTACGCATAATGCATGCTGTGCATGTTTGCTGTGAGACATCAGTCATCTCAGTAAAGTCAGTAGCTGCCTCAATCACATGCAATGCACAGTGCAGTAGACACAATTGTGGCAACACTGTACTGCACGTTGGATATGCATAGTTGCTACAGCTGTACACAACAGAACACGTTTATCTTATGCAGTACACAAAAACATTTTACATTTGGCATTACCACACACCCGCTGTAAGGTCACACTTCAGTATCCCACATGTCATGCACACACACATGATGTACCTCAGAGGTAGAGGCCTATCATGGGGCTGTACAACACTCTGCAACACATAACACAGTCATGTTAGGCAATGCTCCCTATTCGGCACCTCACACACCCATGTACAAGGTGGCTGTGTAATTGTGAACGTAGCCACGGCACTGCAGTTCAGGTACAGCATGCTAGGCAGTGATCTTGCACACTTTAGTAGCTGTGAGTGACCACAAGATGCATGTTGATGATGGCACAGGGTACTACACCCCATACAGTTACAGTGACCACAGTACTACTCATAGCAGTCATTGCTTTGCACCTCAATGTTGTGTGTGTGCAAACATATGCACCTATACACAATATGCATAGCATGTTGTGTGTGTGCATACATATGCCAGTATACACAATATGCACAGCAGTCACCATCCAAAGTGTCACATATATGTCCTGGAATACAATGGGTGTATAGGTCACTTGACACACATTGGGTATGTGTGGTGTTTAATGTTGCAGTCGTGTAGCATGCCATGCCATGTCTGGCACCGACATATCTGCAATATGTCCCACACTCACCATAATCACTGTACACTGGCCATGTCGAGCATTGGGATTCCTTCACGTCAACATGCACCACACATGCCGTGTGTGTACATAGCATGCATGTGCTACACCCGTGCCCACTATTATCTGCTATGGACACAGACACTGTACTCAGACATGGATATCTATGTGTCACACAGATAACACATGCAGCCATGGCATGTATACTTGTGAGTGATGGTGCACAGGGCATTGCAGAGCTGATAACACCTGCACAGCAATGTTGTGTCCATGTACACATTGTGTTCCAGGGTGTAGCCAATCACTGAGCAACTACACAGTTGCATCAAAGCCATGTATACTGTCATTAAATAGGGGCATCTACACTTGCACTGCATGGTCTTGTGCAACACATATTCTGCATGCTGACATGTGTGTGGTGACTGTTTACCTTGTGATACTGACACCCACCTTCACCCACTATAGAGTATGTGTTGGATTGCTGGTGTGTGTGTGTGTATGTGCTGTAGTAAGGAGTGTATAAGTGTTCATGTGTTCATGTGTGCATGTGTGCATGTGTTCATGTGCAGACCGTAAAGTGTGTTTCCTGTCTTCCTCTCACAGGTGCTGAGTTAGGGGTTGGCGAAAGCAGCAGGCAACCTGAAGCCACTGCCACGAATATTGGTGATGATGAGACATGTATTTTGGCACAGGAAGGCTTGACAGGGTCTGTTGTTGGTCCGCCATTCTACAGTACACAGCGTTCAACCCAATCTATGTGCACACGCATACTGTCAATACATCCCTCACCACCAATGGCCATAGGTGAGGGACAGCATACAGTTAACACTGACCAGGAGAGTGTGGTACCCATGGCACTTGCATCCCCTCACAGCAGCCATAGCTGTATTCCTGGAACGGTACCACATAGGCGGAGGTCCAGGGGTTTTCGGGGGGAGCACCACTGGTCGTATTGCCCCTGGCAGGCGTGCCCTCACAGGTCTTACGACGTCCAGTATGTTCCGGGCTGTAATGCAGGCTCAGGCACGTATGGAACGGTACACAAGCCAGGGACTTAGGGTGCAGGGGGCACATTACACTGCTATCAATGACAGCATTCGTGACCTTGCCGGTGCCATCCAGACTTACACCAAGGTCATTGATAGACGTTGGGGGGAGACATCAGATGCCCTCCACAATATGCCTTCCGTGAGCCAGAACCATGCGGGACAGTTGCAACGTCGATGCGGACGCATGCCAGCAACAGCAACAGCTGGCAGTGGTCGCCGAAGGCCCACAGTTCACAGCTGCTCCCGTAGTGGCAGGCAGTACCAGCCCCAGCAATGCTGGGGATGCCTGTCCATTGACATTCCAGTAGACCATGTGCACGTGGCTCTGGCCAGTCCCAGCAGGGACATGGGTCCAATTGTCTTACCTCTGCCTTTGATCACAGTACCCAGTCAGGGTTGGTACCCAATACTGTCCGTAGCACCCCTGCCAGGCACAGGTACTGTGTCTATGGCCGGAGACAGTGATCTGTACAGCCTAGCAGGTACAGCCTGTGGCAGTCCCACAAACTACCATATATGACAGCCACATGGTGGAGCTGTGTGCATGCAAACACACACACATTAACCAAACAACTAGGGCTCACACATACACACACACACATTACATCAACATTGGCCCATGCTGTACAGTTGTCCCTCACACAGACACACACACACACACACACACACACACACACACACACACACACACACAGACATGTCGATTGGATGGGTCAATGTCAGGCTCTGGCAAACAACAAAATGCCCTGTGCATATGATGATACCCGTGTCACCTCCTGTCATCCGCAACATTGATGGAGGAACAGGCTAACATGGTGCTGATGTATAGGGTGACACTATAGCAGTGTAGCAATATTAGCAAGTTGTCAACAAGAAAGTATAACAACATCCTTGTAGGTATATTTGAGCAGACATTATGCATCAAAGCTCTGATTGTCAATGTAGCATTGTTTACACCACTGTTAGGTCTGAGTATGTATTGTCCACCCATGTGTCATTTGGCTGAAGTGTAATGTGTTGCCAGCATGTGTTAGTGAGTGGACAGTACGTGTGTGATGTGTGCAGTACAGATTAGCAAGTGTACATCTGTGAACATGGTGGGTGCACACTGTCTGCATGTGCGTGCATAGTGGACACATGGGATGTGTGGCATAGCCTGTCTTACACATTGTTAACATCTCATAGTATCTTTCAATGGCCAGTATGCATTCTACTACAGTTATGTACTAACATGGGTAGACATGTGTGTATGACATGGGTTGACACTATGCTGTGGGTGATACCATTAATATCTGTCAATGATTTGCAGTCTGGTAGTATACACAACCTCAACAGCATGACTATAAGCAATCATTGGATGATGTCCTGACAAATGACACACAGTCGTGGGGAAATCAGTAACAGTTGGATCCTTCCGGTGCTACGCTATAACACTAACCAGTGGTAATGACCGCCACCCATTCCTGTGACCACACCTGTTTGGCATATAGCCCCCTTAGGTACATGCAAACACACTAGGGATGTGTCCATCCAAATCTGGAAATGCATGCATTGGCCTACAATGCATTCCCTGGATGGGATGCATATCCTACACAAGGGTATCATGCAGACAGATACCTGTTGTCTGATACATGCTGTATAGCAGTAAGCCAACTATGGCATGGTCATCCTCATGTACTATACATACTATACCGTCAGTACCACACAGGTGTTAGCATGTTGGGTACCAATGTGTACATACAGCCTCATGTTATGTCATGTGTCCCTTGGTATCCACATATCCATAGGTATTGTGGAGTCCCAAGGTGTATCACATAAGACATTAGAGGCATGAATGCATATCCACAAGGCAGTTGTACACCTATAAAGACTGTCCATTATTGGCAGTTGTTGTGTATGAACATGTCTGACATATACCCCAGGCATATACCCTCACTCATACTAGTCTTAAGTAATTGTCATGGGTGTGTGTGGCACAGATGGCCTTGGCCACAGAACATGACAGTGGACGGCCTTGTCACATATATACATATGTGACCTACGTTCTGAGAAGCAGCGGCACAGTCTGTCAATGGAAACAAATGTATTCATGTAGTATGCAGGCTTCACACCTATGTACAGATTGAGGGGACATGTACACATATATATTTGCCACGCAGATACCTGATGTGTGCAATGCACTTACTGTTGTAATCATAATATGTCATACCATAGTAAAAGCAAAACCCACACTGCATTGATCAACAGTGACACACACACAGTCAGTATTTAAACCCCTACCTAACTATGTTATGATTTTAGAGAGCCATGCATTAACACAGTGTGCTATTTGCTTTACTGGGTGGTTTCTCTTCTCCATCTGTATTTGTAGGATAGTGACATCATCAGTCTTTCCAAAGAGGAATGTACCTCTTTTAGTGTGATTTCCCAGTCCCAAAAAGGGCACTTCTTTCAAAGACAATTGCACACATCCCCTCCAAAGTCAACGTTTACAAGATTCAAACCCCTACCTAAATATTTTATGATACTAGAGAGCCATGCATTAACACAGTGTGCTATTTGCTTTACTGGGTGGTTTCTCTTCTCCTGCTGTATTTGCAGGATGGTGACATCATCAGACTTTCCAAAGAGGAATGTACCTCTTTTAGTGGGTTTTCCCAGTCTCCAAAAAGGAAACATCTCTCAAAGGAAACTGCACACCTATACACGCCACCACCCCCCCCCCACACACACACACTGTTTGCATGATTCAAACTCCTACCTAACAATGTTATGATACTAAAGAACATTGCATTAACACTGCACACTATTTGCTTTATTGACTGCCTTTCTTTCTCCTGCTATATTCGTAGGATGGTGACATCATCAGACTTTCCAAAGAGGAATGTATCCCTTTTAGTGGGTTTTCCCAGTCTCCAAAAAGGAAACACCTCTCAAAGGAAACTGCACACAGCCAGTGTTTGCAGGATTCAAACCCCTCCCTAACTATGCTATAATCTTAGAAAGGAACGCATTAACACGGCGTGCTATTTGCTTTACTGGCTGGTTTTTCTTCTCCTGCTGTATTTGTAGGATCGTGACATCATCAGACTTTCCAAAGAGGAATGTACCTCTTTTAGTGAGTTTTCCCAGTCTCCAAAAAGGGAGCACCTCTCAAAGAAAACTGCACAAATACACACACAGCGTCAGTGTTTGCAGGATTCAAACCCCTACCTAACTATGTTATAATACTAGAGAGAAACACATTAACACGGCACACTATTTGCTTTACTGGTTGATTTTTCTTCTCCTGCTGTATTTATAGGATGGTGACATCATCAGACTGGACATGGTGATGTGTGTACAATTTGTTTTATGCCATTCCAGGAATGATCCATGTGGGTCAGCAAGTGTCAACAGCTTGAACAAGACCTCATAATCCTTACCTTATGTGATCTATCTGTGGACACCTTGACATTCCATCATATGTCAACACATATTTATGCACAGCTTGTTGGTTTTGTGGATACTACATGTGTCTGGGATGTTGATAAATGGCTATTCAAAGTCTATGTGAGACATGTGTAGATGTGTTCATTGATGTATGTCCTGGGTGGCTGCCTTGCAAACAGTCTAGCATGTTTGGGAATCATGATCCGCACATGAACTTACCACAGTTGGTAGGGATGTGTGTATCTCAGCTTCCAATAGCTTTTTTATGACTGCAACCATAATGGACTCCATGACCTTGCAGATCAGACTTCATAGGCATACTGGACTTGACTTCCCATGGTGTGTTGTGCACCAACACTTGTGGGGAGTGCCATATGTAGCTGTGACAAATTTAATGGTTCCACATCCTGTGTAGGGGGTGAGGCTCAGCTGACTGTTCAGGTGCAGTATCTGTTTGTTCTGTAGTGTGTGCATGACACATATTGGGAATCAATGTAGTCCACTTGCAGCCATGCTTTTGGCAGTGGAGGTAGCTGCTCATCCATTCTACATGTGATATCTCCTGGTATGATGATATGGACTATTGTCAGTGGGAGGTGTTTATCTACCTATGGGCCTGTCTGTCAGGATGTCGGCATTGTCAGTCAGGTACAGTTGGCCCTGACTAAGGACATATATGGGTGTACATTGCTATTCATGACATAGCTGAAGAAGGTGTCATGATTAAGTCTGGACTCCTTCTCAGCTACTCTTTACAAAACACCAACGAACATGAGCACTAATACCTGTTATACTCTTTTGCACACTTAACACCCTACTGATCCTTTGTGATCAGGCTACAGAGTATGTCATCATAATATCCTGGCATGTCCAGGGGTCGGTTTTGTGTGTACTCTCCAGTCCAGCTGGTGAATATTGTGATATTGACACAATGTCACATCTGCCTCATGTACACAGACAACCCTCTCCTCCTCCTGACAAACTCAGATATATGTGTGAGATGCACCTATATAGACATACAGGGTGCTGAACTCTCTCGACCCATGACTGGCACAGTCTATCACGTGGTGAGGGTAACCACACACATCACATATCAGTCTCACATATCCTCTATCGACAGCACTCAAACCACATTATCACACATAGACATCCTCGGATGCTGTAAATGTACTCTGCCTAAGCAACAGAGACCTCCAAAGCAGACACACACACACACACAACTGCTACCCCACCACAATACCCACATATCACATAGTTCACAATGTCAGTGTGCCACACAGTCACTGCCCTTCAGGCTAAACAACACAACTAATACACTTGTAATAGGCGAAACTTATTGTCAGACACACTGACGTACCACTCACCAGCCCTAACAAGGGAATAGTCACTTTGGGCTGTCTGTCGGGTGCCAGGATCTGCCACATAACATAGGCAGTCAGGTCACTCCAAAGCAAGTACAGGACTGGCACCATCATTGTCCATGCTGGTGCGTAAAACCTCAGACGTTCCTCCCTGGAACACATGACATGATACATGGAGGAACACTCTGATCATGTAGCCCAGGCCAGTATGACCCTGACCTTGTCTAGCATCTTACACCCACCAATTATGATGTCACAGTATACAGACAAACATAATACATTTAATAGTTGCCTAACAAATTTGTTTAATTCATAGAGGATACAGTGTCTGTCAGCCTGTGGTGACATGTTCAACATGCCACGTAGCTTCACTATGGACAGTTTGCACCGGTCACTCTTGGACTTTCGAATACTGGCTAAGGCTCTTGCTATCACCATAGTGCCTATTTTAAGCAGGGCTCAAAAGACAAACCCATCTCCATAGACATTACAGCTTAAATGAAACTAAGGGTAATGCTGCTCAACACCAGATGTGTTACCCTCATATTGCGGCCACTCAGGACTCTCCTCAGTATGGAGGATAGCGATATCTGTTCACTAACAGACGCCTGGTTCAGGCTCACTTATGCACACCAGTACTGCCAGGTTATGTTTCATACCATGCTTTCTGACAACAAGACTTGGAACAAACAACACAACTAGGGGGAGTATCCATATACATCACAGATACACACACCTCCGGGTTAGTAGCACTGCACAAAGCATCACAGACCATACATATACAACTGCCATTGTGCAAAACTGCCTTTCAGTTTGTTGCCTGCTACAGACCACACTCTGAGGAAGCCCAGTGTGACCTTTCAGTATGTTGCTATCTGAGGTCCACTACATTTGTTGATGTGTGTGAACATGACCAATATTAACATTTATACTGTGTGTGTTGGAAGTCAGGTTTTGTTCTTACTGCAGGACTCACCTTTGTGTCATAACTCGACAGGGATTATGCTGTGCCTGCAGGGTTTCCATGAGATACTTTGCATAGACTTATCAACATACCTTCATCCAAGCTAACCATTGCCATACTGTCATGGTTTAGTGGTTCAGTACTCTGACTATAGTGCACAGTATCCTGGGTTCAAGACCCATCACTGCTTTATATTTTCATACTGAACAGACCAGACTGCTTAAGGGCCTGTTAAGCAAGTATGAGCATGTTGGCTTTTGTTCAGCTATGCCCTAATTAGACCAGGCTTGCCCAACATTGCTCAATATTCACCAACATTGCTGGACATTGCCCAATATTACTCAACATTGTCCAAAGTTGTGCTAGTTGGTGTGTGCGATTTTTTTTGCATATACTACATGGTGGTAAATGTTGTTTAACACTGCTTTATATTGCTTAACACATGGCAATCATGCCTTAGGTGGTGCTGCAGGGCTGCCTATGTCAGATGCACATACTACACTCCCTGTACATGTTTGAAAGCAGGTAGTGTCAACTTAGGCATCCCTTTTACTATATGTGTGAGTCAGAGAGAGGTATTATTTCCAGAGTTCCTACTGAGCCAGTGTATGTGCTATGCGTTGCCTCTTTGCCAAGGCCAAAGCATACTGGGCATGCCTCCTTCTGCCTACTGGGGCAGGCTCAGGTTGTTCCTCCTCCAAGTCACGCTCTGCCTGTGATGGCCTTGGCAATGGTGGGGGGCTGTTTGGCCCAGGCCTATGCTGGTCCTGCTGCAGCTGTTTTCACAAGATCATATTATGTAGCATAGCACATACCATGACAATTTGGGTACATGTAGTTGGTGAGTACTGCAAGGCTCCACCAGATGTGTCCAGGCACCGGAACCGTGACTTGAGCAGCCCAAACACACGCTCTATTAAATTACATGTTTGTGCGTGTGCCTCACTATGGCGTTCCTGTTCAGGTGTGTGTGCATTTCTGATGGGTGTCATCAGCCATGGCTTCAGTGCATAGGTGACCATGTGGGATGTCCCCACTGGAAAATGTCTAGTACAGCTGCGTCAGATGCCAGATATGGGAATCATGGTAGTTTCCAGGGCAGCCTGCACACACATTCAGTATTATGCCCTGGGCATCACACACGACCTGGCAGTTGATGGAGGGGAAGCCCTTGCATTTGAAGTAGACCCTACCCCGCTCGCCGGCTCATGCTTTGATGCTTATGTGCATGCAGTCTATTGCACCCACAACCTCAGGGTATTCTGCTATTTGCTGGAAGAGACACATATTGCTTGCCAATACCTCACCGGAATTGGGGAAATATACATGATCACCGACATGTGCTGACATGGCATCCAGGAACTGGTGCAGTACCCTGGATGCTGATGACTGTGATATCCCCATCATATTACCAGTTGGTCTCTGGAAGGTACCTGTTGCTAATATTCTTAGGCCAACACATACCTTGGTTTCCACTGGGATGGGTTCCCCTCTGTTGGTTTTGTGTGTGAGGCATGGCCTGCACATCTCAACAATTTGCTGCAGGAGGTCTCTGTCCACTCTATAGCACTCCACTGACTCCAGCTCATGTAGCCCCTGGTAAGTTACCCTGGGTCTGTACACTCTTCTCAGTCTCCTCACTGTGGGTTGTCCAGCAGCATTTCCATTGTCACTACCCTCAGCATGTTGCATATGTCACCTTATAACAACAATGGCAGCCCCTAACATTTCTTTGTCTCAGTAAAGCTTTTTCAGTTTTCACTTCTATTAGCTTACTGCAGTGTCTGTTGTGAGAAACATAATTGACTGTTGTTTGCAGAGTTTTAAGTGCTAGGCTGGGCTGGGCTAGTGCACTGCCTGTGTAATTGCCTGATTATGATTGTTTTCACCTGCTAGCTCTGCTAGTACTCCCTGGCAGCTTCCTACTATTTGTTGTGCTTCCTTTTTCCTTTCTGTTTCCTCAGGGGGGAGCACCGCGTACACAAGCGCAAACACACGCACAGCAGCTAACACGCATACACACATGCTTACATGGACTAAAACTTGCTTATTCATGTTAAAACGCGCGCACACCAGTGCAAATGTGCATACAACTCTTTAAACAGCCTTATACATGCTTACTCCGGCTTAAACGCGTGCACTCATGCTTACACGCGCGCACTCTGTCTTACTCGGGTTTACAGGCGCGTGCACGCTCAGCAAGAAACTTTGCTGTTATTCACAGTATACAACTTCCATTCCTTGCCTTCCCCTAGCCTACCTGTTGACACACCTCTTTCCATGATGTGTAAATGACAGCTGACACATGCCACTCTGCTCCAATGAGCTTCACTTCTTTCATACATACCCTCCTCGTGATGTCACCTATCTTCTACTCGGTTACTCCCCTTATCCTACTCCTACACTCCACTGACTGTGCTCATTTGCTATGTAAACTTGTGATTCACTATCCTAACCCTCATTTACATAGGATGGCCTACTATTGCTTGGTTACATCTCTTAGACTGAGCTTCCCCCCTTAGCAACCTCTACTCGGTGGCCATGTTGTCTTTAGCCTGCCATTCCCTTGCATTGTACATTAACAATTTAAATAAGATCCACATTTGTGGGTTTTAATTTTTAGTATTCTGGGTTTTAGAGTGCAGCCTGTTTGCGCAGCGCTGCGCTACACTTAAACATAGGAAATCAGAGAAAAAAAAATATTTTTATTTTCAAATTGCATCAGGAAATATTTCCAATGGCCGTATATTTGGCCATTGGCATGCTTCCTGCACTGGATGCAACCTTTATTTGGAGCTGTCATGGCTCCATTGTGCTACTTGCAGAATGGTACTCAGTTGTTAACTGTGTACATTTCTGCAAATAACACTGCTCTTACTAGGACAGGTTCGGTTTTCCTGAATCACAAATCTACCTCATTTGCATGCCTTTCACCTGCAATTGAGGTAATTTGCATATCCCAGCCCTGCCATGTAAAAGCCATTTTAGGAGCTCTCTTGCACGCCCCTGCAGGCTGTTCCTGGATCACTCGTCGGACATGATGGCTGCATGGAGTCTTACTCTACTCTTAGACTCCATGCAAGCCGTAGTGAATCTGGCCCTCTGTTTTATGTACTAGCTTTAAAAAATATATTCTTTGTGGCTGATTTATTTATTTTTTTTATTTTGCCAGCAGGGGTGCTGACATGGAAATAGCCTTGGACATGAACACAGATGGCAAGTGATTTAAAAGGCATATAACTTTCTAGGATATAATAGGAATATTGATATTAAATGTATATTTCATTTATTTTTAAGTACAGATATTTGTATGACTACTTCCAAAGCACCCACATTTTGTGATTTTTTTTAAACAACTTTATTATACTCCAGTCTCAAATTGCATGATGTAACATGAATGTGATGCTAGGGATTCTCCTGTTTTGTCAGATTTTGAAGTTTGAGTTAACACTGTTATCCACATTTAAAGAACAGATTAAAAGGTTGAGGATGAAATATTATTCCTCCAACATTTTGGCAATGACATTTCATTTTTGCAAATATGGTTTTGCTTGTGAAAGGAAAGAGAAGACAAAAGCAATACATAGGGCAAGCAACCCTTTGACAAAGTGTGTGTGTGTGTGTGTGTGTGTGTGTGTGTGTGTGTGTGTGTGTGTGTGTGTGTGTGTGTGATACTATATACCCTTACACTACTCCACTGGCATCTTCTTAAGATTATTAGTTCCCTATCCATTTTAGGAAATGGCAATTGAATAAAGAAACAGTATATTTTCATGCTCTTGTAATACTCAGTCCCTTGTTTGTGTCTGTCCAGCAGATATCCAGGAACTAGCTCCTATGACTTGTGAGTCAGATTTACTGTTTCAGTTACTCATCATTAGGAACTGAATGCTATCATTTTCATATAACATATGTTATTCATGTATGGATTCCTGTGAGGGCATTGTGGATAACATAAACAACTGATAACTGACTGCCTGTCTGGAATGGAGAGATGGTGCTCTGGATATAACATAAATGACCTGGGAATGGGTGGCATCGCAGGTACTGGAAGAACTGGCCTGGAAAGGGAGAGGAGTAAAGAGCTGATGGTGTCACACTTCTTGAAAAGGAAAAGCCTGAGGGTAGGGTCACTGACCTATGCATCTCTGAAGCACAAACCAATGATGACATAACTTACCAAGTTTAGCTGCACAAGAATTTTACTGAAACATTTTACATGTACACCTCCTGTGCCCTCATATGTGGGACAGTTTGTACCTCGCATCCACAGAACATTATACATTAAATCTAAAATGCACAAAGATGAAACAAAGGGAAAACACAGAAACAAAGCAATCACTACTGGCACACACTTAGAAACCACAGTAGTAGTGATTTCTTATGGAAGACTGACTGGGAAGATCAACATTAATGAATTGAACTAGGCCAGATTTGAAACAAAAAGAAAGAAAATACACAATAAAGGAAAAGTTAAGTGTGTTTGTTTAAATTTAAATAGAACTTCATCAAAACTAAAGTCAATTTCAAACACTCTCCTTAAACAGATAATGCATCACCTAAAAACATGATTGAAAGGTCACATGCTATTACAAGAAGAAATAAGCTATTTAACAGCTAAAAATTTTAAGTATCATTTGATATGCATGTTAATTTTCAGTCTTAGTGCTTTGTTGACTGCCAAAATGAGCTGTCAGTGTAAACAGCAATTAAATGTGACTGAATGGATTTAATTCTAATGGCATTCTATTTAATTATGAATGAAAATGTTTAGCTATTCCAATAAACCACGTTTCTTTTTGAAGACCTGGTTAATATTTTTTTACTCTTATCTGCAGTTTCATCCAATTTTCTTTGATTATTTTTCTTTTTAAAAAGAGAGAGCCTCAACCTGTCTGGACTCACCAGCCTACAGGTAAGCTGTCAAAGGACATCTCCTTCTAATGCACATCCAGGAGACAGGAGCTCTAGCAGGAGTCATCTGCTACAAGGGAGGTGAAGTTGCACATGGAACTATGTCATTGTATCCTATGATGGTGATGGGCTCACACCCATTACATCTTCATTCCTGGATCATGCATGTGAGATGCAAAGTGGGTATGTTAGAACTATAAAATACAATCTGCTGATGGCTGTGTGGATGATTGCCACACTATGATTCATTTGTTAACCATACGGAATGTATATGGAAGGGTCAAGGCAAATGGCCAGATGATTTGTAGGGAAAGGAGCCAACAAAAAAGACAAATGTAAGATATAGCTGAATGGATTTGTTAGTGATCATTTTTTTCTTTTTGTTGCCAGTTTTTGCATTTAGTAGCATGGAATGTGGAGTCTGCAATATTTTAACTGCACTTGAATAGTTGAAGATTTTGTAAAGCAAAGATAACATGCAGTATATTTTCAAGTTAAAAAACAGAAATAGAGTGAACTAGACCCTTGGCTTGTCAGACCAATAACACATTGTTAAAGGTGATTTTTTGGTTTAATATTTTTGGGGAGTTCTCTCTGCACCACTCAACAACCTTCAGGACCCCATTTCTTATATGATCATCTCCTCCTCTCAGCACTTTGCATCTTGGGGGCTCATGCAAGAGACACAAGAGATGTGGATCATGGCCATCACTCATGGGCATTATGAAAGGTTTTAATTTCAGATTCTATTACATCAACTATTGGATGGGAAGCAAAGTGCACGTCCTGCTACACTGAACTAAATTTGAATGAGCGGATTTTGGTTAACTTGGCCTTCTTGCATGTGCAACTACTATGGTAAAACATTGGTTGATAGGTCGATAATAGTTAAAGCTAGAAGAAGGAGGGAGACATTGTATAACTGATGGCTCAAGGACAGTGAGGGTAAGAATATTGGGGTACATACTGTCATAAAAAACTTGTTTTAAGAGAAAGGTAAACAGTATCTGAAGGAATGGATAAAGTGAGAAGGTCAAAAAACAACTGAAATTTAAAGTGGTCATACTTGGCACTAGTGTGGCCATATCTTGAGAAGAGTGCATAGCTTTGGAGGATAACCAAGTCTGTGGACTGTAAACTGGGAGTGATTGTCTAGTTGTCCCTGATACCCAAGCTCCTTTCACACCCTAATAATGGGCGATTACAACTACCCCACCATTAACTGGGAAATTTACTCATGTACCAACTCTTTTGCTCAATGTTTTCTGGAATTCAAAGTCTAATGCCTTGGATCAACTTATCCAAACCCCCACCAGGGGCAGCAATATCCTAGACTTGGTCATTACCAACATGGGTGACCAGTGTTCCACACCAGAGGTAAATTCCTTGTTGGTCAGATCTGACCACAAGCTAATCAGCCTAGACATCCACATCCCACCCCTACCCTCCCATTAGGGAAACCACCATAGAAAATTTCTCCAAAGCCAACTTCACGCTTCTTAAGACAAAAGTGGCAAACTTCACAACTCCCATGCAGATGGACAATAGAGGTACAACTGCGGAATTCTACACAAATGCACTTTATAAGCACTTACACTAATGCATGGAATGTGCTATCCCTAACAGAACCAAGATGCTATCCTCCAAAAAGAGGAAGCCAATCTGGTGGTCCCCTGCCATAAACAAACTCTACAACAGAAGAAAGAAACTGTTGCAAAAAAGGGTAAAATCCCATGACTGGAAGAACTCACTGATCAGCCTCAGTAAGAAGCTGAGATCCCTGATAAAATCCTCCAAAGCTAGTTTTGAAAACAAAATCGCCACTGATTCTAAAGACAACCACAAAGCATTCTATAGCTATGTCAAGAATCTCAATAGCAACAGTCAGATCTGCTCCGAGTTACAATACAATGGCACTAAATAAACAAAACCAACTGATAATGCCAACATCCTGGCAGATATTTTCAGTGCTAACTTTATCACCCCACCCCTTAAAGGGACCATCTCTATACCAGAAGAATGCAAAGTTCCTGTAATCATGGCTGCACAGGTAAAAACCACACTCTCCAAAGCCAAGAACACAGCATCCATGAGACCTGACAACATCCCAGGCTGCATTCTACATGAACTACATAATGAACTGGCACCCAACATAAGCACCATGTTAAATCATAGCCTCACCTCAGTCTTTGTGCCCACTGAATGGTGCAAAATGACAGTTATCCCACTCATCAAAGGGGGAGCCACCATGAACCCCAGGAACTACCACCCCATTAGACTAATGAGTCTGGTCTGCAAGGCCATGGAACATATCATCATGAAACTTATAAACAAAGACATTGGTAATCTCCAAACTCTGGACTCCACCCATTTTGGGTTTGTAAAAGGCAGATCATGTCTCCTAAACCTGATTGACTTCTTTGAAGCAGTCACCAAAGCTGTAGACAAGGGTAAGGTGGTTCACACAGCCTATCTAGATCTTGCCAAGGTTTTTGACACCATCCCCCAGTCTGGAATTATAGATAAACTCACTAAACTAGGTATAAATATCTATGTCATAAGATGGGCTGCCAACTGGCTCACTGACAGAACCCACACTGTGAAAGTAGCAGACTCCAAATCCGACTTCAGACCAGTCACAAGTGGAGTACCACATGGTTCAGTCCTGGGTCCTCTCCTGTTTGGTATCTACTTTTCTGAAGTACAGGCTAACACAGAAGGTCTTTGGCTAATGAAGTTCGCAGATGACTGCAATCTAGGAGCCATAACTGAAACTCCTAATGATGTGGACATCCTACAAAGGGCCCCACTGAGACAGATGCCTGGTGTCAAAGCCATGGCCTCAAGCTCAATGCCAAAACATGCATTGTCATCCCCTTTGGTAAAAACTCTGTACCCATGAGCTACCACATAGGTGGTAGTCTACTTAACACTGAAAGTGTGATAAGAGACCTTGGGACACAGGTGGACAGTGGTCTCTCTTTTGATAATCACATCGCCACAGTAGTAAAGAAATCATTCTGCGTGACACACCTCATCACAAAAGGTTTCTCATTCAGGAAAAAAGAGGTCATTGCCCCCCTCTACTCTTCACTCATTAGACCCATTATAGAGTACAACGCCTGTTTTGGTATATACCTCACAAGACATCTACAACAACTGGAAAGGCCACAGAAATACCTCACAAAGAGGATTACTGGCCTCAAACAGATGCCCTACATAGACCGTCTCAAAAAACTCCAGCTTTACTCTGTCGCATATTGCCTACTCAGAGGTGATCTCTGCCTAACATACAAAGCTATGTCAAACCCAGAGCTGTTGGACCTGCTCCACTTAAAGAAGTTTAAATCCCTCTGAGCTACATGCTTTAGGGGCCTAAACCTTGTCAGCATAATAAACAGAACATGCTGGAGGGATAGATTCCTGTCCCAGAGACTTCCCATACTCTGGAACAAACTATCTATCTATATCAAACAAAGCTCCTCATTAGCACTCTTCAGGAAAAATCTTGATGATTGAATGGGAAATAGGAAATTCACCCCGGGGATCACTTCTGTGGCTCTGCTTGACAGGGGCACAGGAAAATAATTTTCTTGGGTGGCGAAAGCCAGGGTAACATTTTGGGTAGGCTTGTATAGGCCCTAGGGCCGATAGGCTAGTACCTACCTATGAACCTATGAACCTATGAGAAATCAGACCTACAGTAAGTATGCAGCAAAGAGCCCCTTAACATTCTGAATTAAATAGAAATATTAAGGGTAAGAATTAGTAAGCTAACAATGTAGTCATTAAAATAAAAGAGAGCTACAGTTTGTATTCATCTAGTATTTTTTCTGATGGCAAATGAGACTGGTGATGATAAAGAGGGAAGGTGGAGGAGCAAAGTACTATAGGTGGTGGCTGGAAGGGTGTATGTTTAACTTAGATATGAGGAGATGGCCATTGCCAAAACAACAGTGTTGAACTGAAATTCACTGCTTATAATGCTGACACAGTACAAGGAACTAGAGGGGGATAGAAGCTGCTTAGATTACTCCAAGCAAAGGATGAAAAATGTGCAGGGTTAACTTCAGGAGAAGCTAGCAGAAGCACAAAGATGGACTGAGAAGTTTTTTTTTCTTACCTCATTGGTTTTCCATGTCTGCATTTCCATAAGCTAATTTCCTGACCAACATTGATAAAACACCACTTGATAAATTCAGATCACAGGGATAGCCACTCTAGGTAAATGATGTGTTACCCAAGACATAGACACATTTTAAAATTATTTTAAGAGTACTGATTCTTCTTTTTCAAGGTAGAAATGAGTGAACGACGTGTACGTCCACAGAAGAGAAATGCTAAGCTTATGTGTAAGGCTTTCTGTTGTACTTTTACATATCAGATATGAAATCATATTGTGAACAACTAATCATTAGCTATGAAAGGTAATGCATTGAGATTCAGCTTGAAAATAAGGCCTCCCCTTTACACTGCAGTCGGCAGTATCTCTGCCATTTACTTAGATCAGCCACTGTTAGCTTGCTGGCCATCTGAGGAATGCTCACAGAGCTCAAACTCTTTGCAGTTGTTGTGAAATAAAGTGAGACATCATAAGAGATAATCTAGCATGTTTGAAGAGCATTACAGCAAGCTGAAAACAAAAGTCTATCCCCATGGCAATGATACTAAACATAACAGTACAATCCTAATGCAGTTATTTTTAGCCCTCATCTTAATGATTAGAACAGTGAAGCTATGCCAAGTGGATATCACACCAAAGAATGGAGTCTCCAAGGACTGAATATCGTTTTGATTAAAGACATGCACTAACATGCTTGTAACAGTGATTTAATGAAAATCTTCACTTCTTAAAACAGAAATACATTTTCATATTTGTAACTGCCTTCCAGTATTCTGCTTTTGTCTGTTAACTGTCTAATGGCTTTCACCTACAAGTCTTGAAATTAAAAGGAACATCAGCACTTGCACTCATGCTAAATGAATGGGGTTAGTCTGAAAAGGTCACACAGTCATTTAAATCTGCTTAATGTTTAAAACAGTATACCAAATTGGATCTGACAATATTAATTTGCTGTTGATAATATCTATGTTGCTACAAATATATCTGATAAGTTGCTTTGCCTCAGGGCAGAAGATATCATTGACAGATACAAACATTACAATTCACAGGATCACAGGAAATACAAGACAACTGATTCTTGTGATCATCTGTGACTTACCAGTACCCTCTGTTAAGAGTATACCTCTTTTTTTTTCAATAAACAGTACGCACCATTAGAGTATATCTCTATTTTTATGGGCGCTAGGCCAGTCAAGCCAGAAGTGAATTTCTCAGAAGACAAGTTATTACACTGCTTGATTTGCAGTCGGTGTGTATTCCAGAGGTGGGGAAGGCACTCTGTTGTGAAGCTCATCACCATGTTTTATTTATCTCCTGGTGAAGGCTTAGATCCCAGGTTCTGGTATTTGTTGGGCTATTTCATTTTTTTGAAGATACAAGAGAGTCAGGACCACTGGGTCCTTGATGGAACAAAAGCAAGGCATTGATCTCCTCTCAGAAGTCTATAAGACACTGAATAAAAGGACATTGATTCTGCTCTGTTCTGATAGCTTAGGGTTCCAAGGCAGTGATTTTATTAGTTAGGAACCCTGTGTTTTCGTTTGATATGTCTAATGAGATACATTCCAAAGAAGGCATTGCATTCATTAATAGGTCTAATCAATGCTGAATATAAGGGGACATTGACCTGTTCAGATTTGGATGATAGTCTTTGGGCAATTAGCTGCATTAAACAGAAGGACTTACTGCTAGCTGTCATTACATGATGATGAATGACAGGGAGTTATCAATCCAAGTCTGAATGCCTTTGACAACCTTCTCTTTTTGAAGTGGGATATTGCCTATGTTGTAGGCTGGGAGAAGAGTGATTTGTCAAATTTGACAATATTACATTTTCATCTCTTAATTTGAGCCCATTTGAAGTACAGCAGGTATTTAGGAGAGTAAAGTCATGCTGAGGGAGCTTGGGTATCAGGGAGAACCAGACAATCACTCCCAGTTTACAGTCCACAGACTTGGTCAGCCAGAGGTCTTGGCTCATATTTCTTAACCAGGAACTGTTTCTTTTTTGCACCATTATAATCACATCCAAGCAAAATTATAAGAACATGCTTAGCCCTGAAACAATCACTACTGTTTGATCTGGCATAATGGATTGTCTGACATGTATGTATGACTACATAATATTAATTGTCCTTTATTATGATGCCCTGTGAATATAGCTGAGTGAAAAGTCAGTAGCATAACCTTGCATATGATTTTCACAGCTGCTTTATACAATGAAGATTGGAAGAGCATTGAGAAGGATTCCAGATGGTTTAGAGTTGGAACCAATGGTCTTCAATATAAATATGTGACTCTTTGCTGTAGTACTGTACTACTGCTAAAAAATAAAGGGCCATATTCCGTAAAGTGCATGGAAGCTATTTGTGGACAGCACAACACACTGAAGGAAGACTTTAGTGTACCAGCTGAGCAGGTGATTTTAGAAAACACACTGAAAGCATTCCAAGTACTTAGTTTATTCAGCATAAGATAGTTATGGTTCCTGTGCATGCCTGTCTGACTCCAAAACACATCAGGTACACACAACACAACTTGAATGAGACAAACTGCAATGCTAACTCTGTTTCCAAAATCCTTGATGTATGCTATACGACCCACGCAAAATGTAAGCTACTACTATGGACTCTGCTATATTCCTTAATAATACCAAAGAAAGAAAAGAAAAGAAAAATTTAGCTTGCAGTCCATGAACTGCAACAGGCTGCAATGATACAAGCCATAAACAAGGATGTAGCTGTGCCCCCTAGAAGGCAGACAATTAGAGTCAGAGTAAGGCTACAACTAAAGCATTTGTCAGACCAGCAAATAATCTAGAGGTACCAGCTGGACAGACAAATGGTGCAGGCTGTCTGCAACATGTATGTTCCACACACATCTGTGTCCTACACATGTCTGTGCAGACCCTTTGAGGAAACCCCATCCCCTTGAAACCAAAGTGTGTCTCAACCTGGGTGTATCTGCAACTGGGACATTCCAGAGACAAATAGACAATATGTGGGAGTGTCACAGACAGCTGCCAGCCAAACCCTGGCAAAAGTCCTGGCAGCAATGTGGATGGCTACAACCACTTTCCATCCACCTCATGGAGCGGAGAACTGTAGTGCACCAGTTTTAAAGCACTGCAAACTTTGCTCTTGTACTCAGTGCAATAGATTTCCACACACATACCTATCAAGACATCAGTATACTACAATACACAATTGAGAAGGCAGCACAGATGATATCAGTGTGTGCCATGCTACACAACACGCCAACCACAGCAGATGATGGTCTTCCAGCTTCAGGTGGTGGTGAACTACCCCAAGAACCCCTGATGTCTGAAGATGACATCCCATGGGTAACAGATGAGGATCAGGAGGACATAGGGGCGATATCAGGCATGGGCAATGTATGGTGTGACCAAAAGTGCAGGCCCAGGCAACAGGGCAGCATCTGACACACAACTTTGAGTCATGACAAGCCACATGTACATGAGTACACAGATTAAACATTGATGTTCAGGTGTTGCCCACCACAGCAGCATGGATTGCATCTCACACCAACCACAGCAGATGATGGTCTTCCAGCTTCAGGTGGTGGTGAACTACCCCAAGAACCCCTGATGTCTGAAGATGACATCCCACAGGTAACAGATGAGGATCAGGAGGACATAGGGGTGATATCATGCATGGGCAATGTATGGTGTGACCAAAAGTGCAGGCCCAGGCAACAGGGCAGCATCTGACACACAACTTTGAGTCATGACAAGCCACATGTACATGAGTACACAGATTAAACATTGATGTTCAGGTGTTGCCCACCACAGCAGCATGGATTGCATCTAATGGCAATCACCCACTAAATATACACACTGTGCATTAGAAATAAGACCATAAGCATAACATATATCATTATGAACATATACAAATTTGTTACAACAGGAATCATCAACTCAAGCACAACTGATACAGGTATGCATAAAGACTCAGATTGCTGTATCAGTGTATGGCACACAATAAGGGACACATATCAGTTTAATACATTCTGTTTATCCACTATAATAAGCTGCAAAGAGGTAAACAATTCAAGACATAATGCAGAGCTGTTAATATCACAAGCAAACTATATCAGTGTACAGTATGTGTAAAGGAATGTAATAAATGGAGTCAGCAATGGTTACTAAAACTGTTGAACTCACATGACATCAGACATGTCAACGAACACAGATGACATTGTCAGTGTTCTGCACAGCAATCATCATCACCACAGGGTGAGAAAGACAGTACTGGACAGTGTGGCTCAGCTCTCTGTGTTACTGCAATGCAGTCTGGGTACCTATGCTGATGGCTTACACCACAGTCTGGTCTCTCACTACCACATATGGAAATACGTGGCCCAGGTTGCTCAGCAGAGGAGACTGAAGGGGTAACATCACCATGTGGAGATGAAGAAGCATCACTGTGACTTGAGTGTCTGATTGTGACTGCTGGGCCCACAGCAGATGGGTCACCATTGGAAGTGTGTGCATGTTTGAGCATAGACATTGATGCCCAATGGGCAAGGTTGCTTCTGCTGAGAGGGTGCCTGCCTCCCCCCATGTGGCAATTGACTAAGCAGAGTCAGGGCACGCAGAACCTCTCTTGTACTATGGCACTGCTGTAATACTGTAAAGGTTAAGGATTGTATTGACCATGCCAATGATAACATTCTTTCATTCTGAGCAGCCAGCTGGTGTGTAACATGATCTGTGGCACAGACAAGTTCACAGATGTTGGAACCATGACATTGCTGGAAACATTTATTTGCCTATAGGACTAGGCAGACATTCTCTGACACCTGCCATACACACCAGCTGCACAACTATGGCTACTGCAATGGCCAGTATCAATGTGTTGAGGGGAAGTGTCAACATCAGCAGCAGTCTCAGCTTGGGTCTGTTGCTTATCAGCCTCATCCTGTCCAACATCCGATGTCCCCTCCTTGTTAAAATGGCTGAACAAGTTTCCCTCCAAATCTGAGGCTATAGCTGCATCCACATGACTGTTGCCATTTTGGCTGGACTGTATCACTATGTCACTGCCCTGTGTGCCAGGCACCAGGTTACAATACTGAGACACAACAGATCTCATATTGTGATCACTGGACAAGCTAATGGAGGATACAGATAGCTGATCTGATAAAAGAAGAAACAGATGGTGCAAATCATTACAATGTGCTTATATTACATACTGTAAATCATTAAAGACATATGACACATATTTCTCACTGCAGTGTTACAAATAATATTGACTTACCATTAGGTCTTGTCTGTGTATGGGTTGCAGAATCTACATAACAGGGAGCTGACAATTAGGTTACATAGCCAACATACATATCATATGTGATGAATACAAACTTAACCCACACCTGACAAGTCCTCCTTGGAAGACAGTGCAGTAGAAAATGGATGCACTTCAACTACAACAGGGAAAAATTTCAGCTTTATTAATCACATCATTGCCAGCATGAACCATTCGAACAGCGTTAAAACAAACAGTAGGTTTTACATAGACCAACCACTTGTTTGTGTACTGGATGATGATGCAGTCTGTCCTATGAATGGGTAGAAGGACCCAGTATTAATTGAAGACAACAACAGCAGTAACAGCAATAACAAATATGAAAGATAGTTAATAGCTTACTACTGACAGACTCCTGCTGTTGTGAGTTTGTGTGTTGTACTATGGATCCTGCAGTGGGAATGTAAACAGAAAGACAACACAGTCATGTATTCAGGCAACATAATACTAACAGCATGACATATATGACACAGTAACAGGGACTTCAGATACCCTAGATGCCCCTGTGTAGAAAAACAGTAACATTAATGTCATGTATGACAGGTTTGCTACACATTGCAGCAAACTATGAACCTGTTGTGGTAACATACATGGTCTGTCTGTACTTGCAACTGCATGGTTTGGGCTCCCACTGGCTGTACCTGTAGTGTACAGTGTTAGGGAAATAAAATATGACAGTAAACAGCAGTGCCATGACCATACCTCTCAACCAATCAGGGATAAATTTCAACAGAATTAGGGACAAAGCTAAAATAAATCAGGGACAATCAGGGACAATTTTAAAATATTTCTGATATTAACTTGAGACATTCACAGAATCACAGCATATGAATTAATGTGCATTTTGTGAGGTAAAAGAAATCTACAACTCTTAATTATTACCATTATTCATTAAGTTTAATTCACCAACGTTCCTCCAAAAGTCACCAGTTTTAGGAGGGATTAATAGGGACAGAGCTAAAATTTGAGTCAGAATCAGGGACGTCCCTGAAAATCAGGGAGAGTTGAGAGGTCTGGCCATGACATGAGGCTGAGGCAATAACAGGTAGTGGTCACATTAACACAATATGAAGACACTCATCCGCCCTTCCCTGGTGTTGTCCAGAAGTAGGTGCACCTCTGAATATTAATGCAGACTGCATTAAACATTTTGGTTGCACTGTTCTGTCTGCACTGCAGTTATATGAGCATATATTATTACACTTATTCATCATCATCACTCTGTGTGAAGCTGTGTGCATGATTCAGTTCTGCTGCTGTAAATCCAGAATGAAAATACATGAATACACATGCAACAGCAATATGTAGTGATTTAGTCTATAGTCATCCATGTTATGCAAAGTAAGACTTACATGGTCAGCCTTGAACTCCTGCTATTATCCCTCCCCTAGGTATATGTCGATCCATACTCGCTGTATGCAGGAGGCAAGAAATATTGCGATCTCATCGGGGGGGATTCAATACCAGACCAGCATCGACAGGCCTCACAGGATCTATTGTGACTTCCAACTGCATTAATCATGTTGGTGATGTTGGCCCAAGCTTCATTCCTCCATATTGTATTAAGGAGTATCTCTCCATGTTGTTGTATAGCATTTATTATGATGTCATTTTTCCGAGGAAAGAAGTTATCACCCCTAGGTCTATTTGCCATTTCAAATACAGTGATATGCACATAATCATATTCCTGTGGGGACCCAGTTATGCAGATGATTATGTGGATAGTGTATGTCACTGTAAATATTGTGCATTCCTGTACAGTGCAAAAGTCTATGAAATACTGACTGTGACAAATTCTAATGTGACATATAAAACTTAATACCAATGCCTGCATGCTTAACAGTTGTAAAATAAACATAACAAAAGCATTGGTTACTGTTACATTTCAGACCTAGGCATTTGCTATTTTACTAGATATACGTATTTAGCATTATCACTGAAATGTTTGTGTATCTTTTTTTTAACCTACTTATGTAACTACAACATTGAATAACTGTTTTTTTCCCACTACTTTGTTTCTTTCTTTTTCTAACCAACTTAGCTTTCCAACCACCCAGCCCGCAGTAAGATCTGTGAAACTAGCTGCCTGGTCATTAAGGACCCTTCCAAGCTTTCTCAGCCATCTCAATCCGCTAAGTAACGGATTCAGGCCGCCCTACTTCAGAACCCTGCCATCAAAGAAGCAAGATAGTAAGTTATCCTAAACCTAGCTGTAAAGCTACATGAGTTTTAGATAACCTGCGTGTGTGTTTAAGACATGCTACTTAGCCAAAATACCCAGCAGCCATATCCCCCTCTACCCCTTAGGGAGCAAGCCCTTATTTTTCCTTAGTATTTCCTTCCATATAAGCTATATGTGTCTTTCATAACTTTTTAGAAGCTTTTGCCATTCTCTAGCTTCTGCTGATATATACTTTAGCTCACTTGGTGGCACCCTAAACTAGGCTTGCCCTGCACTCTCTATTCCCCTTTCTCTAATAGCATATCACTTAGTTCTTTTTCCCCAGTATCAGACTGCTCCAAGCTTCCACTCTATTTACCTTAATTCTCATTCTCCCATCTAATTTCCTCTGTTTTCCACTCTGTTTCCCCATACTATCCCTACCACTTACCTGTGTCTACTGAGGTATCCTGAGTAGTCAGCTGTTCACTGATTGTTCTCTCAGCATTCTACTCATTTACCTGTTTGTCCTGCTCTGTTCGCCCTGCGGGCTCACTCTGGTACCCTGCCCCCAATTTCCCACCCACCCCCACTACTCCTTCATTTATTCTCACTTGTTAACTCCTCCCCTTTTTCTTAGCCAATCCTCTCACAACACATCCCTCCCACCAATTTACTAACTCCTCTCCAACCAACCTCAAAGTCTTCTCTTTTTACCCCATACCCTTCAGTTTCTCCCTCTCTAACATACTCTCATATCTTTGTTTATTCCCATCCTCTTACCTTACACTAATCAACCATGTCCCCACATCTTACACAAATCCTTCTCACCTTCTGTTTAACCATATTATTCCTAATTCCTCTCTTCCATGCCACCTCATATACATCCTACAAACTCCCTTCCTCCTTCCTACCCCCCACTCCACCACTCATCTCTATCTCCACACATCCAAATCTCACTTTCATTATATGTCCCCCTCAATATTTCAACCTAATACACTCCACTACTTTAAACTAAAACTTACATTCTGCTCTTTCAAGTGGCACTCACCCAAATCACTCACTAACCTCCCACAATCAACTAAGCCCAAACTACAACTACTGTTCACCTCCTCTTATTGACTTTCCCTAGCAGAGATATTCACCCAATCCTGGTCCTAAAACTATTAACGACTCCACTTCCCCTGTCACAATCAATAGCACCAGTACCACTCCTCCTACCTCATCTAACATTACTAACCAAAAATTCCTAAAAATTCTTACTCTAAATGCCTAGAGTCTAAAAAACAAAACTGCTCTCTTCCATGCTTGGCTTTACCATACCCTGCCAGACATAGTAGCAGTCTCCAAGACTTGGCTAAAACCACAGATTTCCAACTCTGAAATCCTACCACCAGGTTTTCAGGCTCTTAGATGTGACCGCCCAAACAAAAAAAGGTGGAGGAGTAGCCTTAATTTACTCAAATCTATACTCCATCTCTCCTTACCAAAACCCCATTCCTCAATTTAATAATGCAGAATTAGTTGTGGGGATACTCAAACTGAATAACTTCAAAAGCATATGTCTTATAGCCCTTTATACCCCCCCCCCCCGGTAACAACACTACCACCCTAGAAGACATTCTTCTATGGGCTTCAACTAATATTAAGCTAGAGACGTACATATTAGGCAATGTGAACATCGACTGGAACAAAATCAATGACACCAATCCATCTATATCTATTAATCTTTTAAATTTCACTCAACTAACTAATAGCATCACAAGACCCAATAAAAAGAACCCCCCAGGTGCCACTCTGGACTGGATTCTAGCCTCCCACCCAAATAAGATCTTATACTCAGGTACCTTACCAGACACCATAAGTGACCACTACCCTGCCTTTATCCATCGAGCAACAACCAGTTACAAATGGTGTCCCACAAGGCTCAGTCCTGGGACCTCTCTTGTTCGGTATATATTTCTCGGAAGTACAGGCCAACACGGAAGGACTGTGGCTGACCAAGTTCGCAGATGACTGCAAACTGGGTGCCATAATCGACTCTCCAGCCGACACAAGCATCCTCCAAAAGGGCCTCATAGAAACAGACAACTGGTGCCAGAGCCATGCCCTCAAGCTAAATGCCAAAAAGTGTATAGTTATCCCCTTTGGCAAAAACAAAGTGCCCACAAATTACCACATAGGTGGTAATCCATTAAGTACAGAAGAAGTAATTAGGGACCTGGGGACCCAAGTTGATAGCAATCTCTCATTTGACAACCACGTGGCCAAAGTGGTTAGAAAAACATTTTATATAGTCCACCTAATCATGAAGGGATTCACATCTAGATCAGGGGAGGTCATTATGCCTCTTTACTCATCCCTCATCAGGCCCATAATTGAGTACAATGCCCCTTTTGGGATGTACCTTACCAGACACCTGCCGCAACTGGAAAGATCCCAAAAGTACCTCACCAAGAGGATCAAAGGGCTCAAACAGATGCCATATGCTGCCCGGTTAAAGAAACTCCAGCTCTACTCAGTGGCATACCACCTGTTCAGAGGCGATCTGTGCCTGACGTATAAAGCCATGTCCAACCCGGAATTAATGGACATGCTGCACCTCAGAAAATCCAAATCCCATCGAGCTATGCGCTCAAGAGACTTGAACCTTCGCATTGAAATAAGTAGGACATGCTGGAGGGACAGATTCATAACCCAGAAGCTCCCTTCACTCTGGAATAAAATCCCAGTCCAGGTTAGGCAGAGTCCCTCATTGACTCTCTTCAAGAGGAATCTTGATGAGTGGATGGGCGATCGTAGGTTTACCCCGGGTATCACTTCTGTGTCACTGTTAGACAGAGGCACAGTATACTAACCTCGAAAAAGGGCATAGCAAAATAAATTTAAAATGGGTGGCGAAAGCCAAACACATTCTGGCTAGGCTTATAAATGCCCCAGGGCAGATAGCTTAGTATGAACCTATGAACACACTCAAAGCCAAACCCTCACCAATATATCCATACTCGCAACCTCACTAATTTTAATCCTTCAAGTTTCTCTAACACCCTCAAATTAACAAACTGGGATAATCTAAAAACACTTTCCCTAGATAACGCTGTAGATTTTTTCAATACTACCTTCTTAGATATCTTAAATTCCCATGCCCCACCTAGAACTAAATGAATGAAATCCAACCCTGCCCCCTGGCTATCTAAGGATACTAAAAATCTTATGCTACAAAGAGACAAGACCTGGAAACTGTATCACCAACACCAACTCCCTGAAATGCTTCTTAAATATAAGCAATTCCGTAACCTAACCAAAAAAACGTATCATAAGAGACAAAAAGTCTTACGACACTAAACTCCAAACCAATCACTCTAAAAACCCTAAACATTTGTGGACCTCCAACAACTCTCTACTAAATCCCAGTACAAAAAGAAATCCTTGTCCTGATACTAGTAAAACTGACACATCATTAGCCACCCTATTCAACTCCTTCTTTACCAACTCCATAGCTGAACTCACCAAGACCTTCCCCAATCACAACTCCTCCTCTCTACTCAAACTCACATGCCCCACATCCTCCCAACCTCCCAATCCTAACTGCCCCTCCACATTTCACCTAAAGCCCATCTCCACATCCTACATAAAAAACCTTCTCGCTAGACTTAAGCCATGCTCCCCATCCCCAGACAATATCCCCTCTCTCTATCTAAAGCTCACTACTGATGGCATTGCCATCCCCGTCAACATTCTCATCAATAGATCCATATAGGAGCCTTATGTTCCCAAACTGTGGCGTGCTGCCTTTATCCTTCCCCTCCATAAAGGAGGTAAATATAATACTATCTCTAACTTCCGTCCAATAGCCATTCTCTCCCCAATCTCAAAAATATTTGAAAAATGCATCTACCTCCAGCTCATGCCTTGCCTTACTGATAATCACCTCCTCACCCTTACACAATGTGGTTTTCATCCTGGAAATAGTACAATAACTGCTCTTCTCTCTTTCTTAGACTTAGTAAATCATGCCCGTGATTCTGGAGAAATGGTATCCACTATCCTTCTAGATCTTTCTAAAGCTTTCAACACTGTTTCCCATACCCACCTTCTAAATCATCTTTCTAATATTAATCTCTCACAGAACACCCTATTATGGTTTAACAGCTACCTTTCTAATATATCCCAAGCTGTGAAATGGCAAACTGGCACCTCAAACTTCCTATCCACCCCTACTGGAGTTTCCCAGGGATCCATACTCGGCCCAGTGCTCTTCAATGTATTTATTAATGATTTTCATACTGCCATTCCTACTACTAAAATAGTGCGAGACGCAGACGACTCATCATTAGTTTGCTCTGCTTCTAATCTCCCTGACCTCCTAGCAAAAACTCAAATGGCCTTTTTTACAACTGCAAACTGGATGCTTCAGAATCATCTCTCCCTAAATGCTAATAAATCAAATATTCTTCTTTTTCTCCCCCTCAAAAACCCTCCAGCTTGACAAACAATCGTTCAGTATTTTTAGCAATACTAGCTCCACTATAGAAATTGTCCCTTCTGCTAAACTACTTGGAGTTACCATAGATGAGCACCTAAAATTTGACACACATGTTCAGCTAAACATTAAAAAAACTCACCAGAAACTTGGCATGCTATATAGACACTCCCAATTCCTCTCTTCATCTACCAGACAAGCTCTTGCCATCACCTACTTACTACCTTCACTTCTATATGGTGCTCCCCTACTTACTCACTTATCCTCTTCCATCTCCTCAAAACTAGAAACATGTTACAACAAAATTGCTAAATTTGCAACTAAAGCTAATTACTCCTCTCACAACTGCACATCTCTCCACCTGCTAAACTGGCTAGAACTTCCCAATCAACTCAACTTCCTTCAACTCACTACTGCCCACAGACTAATCTTCAAACTATCTCTATGCCCTGCTTTAGCAAATATCTTACCCTTTTACACTCCCCACAGAGCCCTGAGATCTGCACACCAGAATCTCCTCTCTGTATACAATCCTAAATGTCCTGCTGGTCACCTTCTACTCTCTTCTTCCCTAGCCAAATGATGGAATTCCCTCCCTTCTTCTCTTAGAATCTCTGAAAACTACGAACACTTTAAAACTCAGCTTCATTCCTACCTTACACAGCACTGGAAATGTAAATTTATTCTCCCTACTTAACCTACTTACTCTCTTCTATGTATGCTTCCTCATACAGCTTCTCTACTTATTCATCCACCCCAGGCTGTTCACCTAAACACCAACCTCACTCTAAATCTAAAGACCCCTTAAACATCTGCCTCCCCTCTAAGTCAAATTCAACACCAAATTATTAATAATGTTTTTCTACTTTAAATGTACACAATGTAAATACTGTATATAGTCCCTGATCTCATCCCCTCTTACAAAAAACAATTAATCTTTAATAACTACCTATATTAAGCTGATGCAGTTTAACTATGGCAATCATACCTTCCATGTGTGAACTCCACTTTTATTAATGTTCAACCACCTCTCTAAGAATACTCCAGACACTATAATCTATGCTCTACTAACAATGTACTTCCCATCTATTTCTCTTCCATTTTTGCTAAACCTCAATACACAACTTTCAAATTTTTAACCCTCAACTAATAATTACTTTCCCTTTAATTGTGAACTCTTCTCTTGACTCTATCACTTAATTATTGTACAAATAGTTATCTATACAACTTTGTAAATATGTTTATGAACTGTCTTGCCATTATGCATTTGTACTTTTTCTCATTACTTTGTATTATTTCATTTTTGTTTAATTGCTTGTAATATGGAGCTTTTCTTCCCAGGCCTCCACTGAAAATGGCCTCTTTGAGCCTAGTGGATATCCCTGGTAATCAAACTGGAAACAAATAAATAAATAATCTGTTCAGGCTGTCTATGAGATTTGAACCCCTTACACTACATACCTGTTGAATGGAGGTCCAAAGACAACAGTGACATGCATTTCATATTAAAATACTACACGTATTAAAATTTGTACAACTTACAGAAAGTGTTTGAAAACTTCAATATCCATAAGCAGGCCATTGAGTGTATGGATCCTTTTTGTATTGAGCAAGTAATTATAAAACATGTGTTAATAGCCATCGGTGAAGAAATCCATAAGTGCAAAAGGCAAGGTGACCATTTTGTTACAGGACCTAAATTGGGACACTTGAGGGCCTCCCTAGGAAGCCTGGTCTTTAATCCCATTCTCCAGGTCCCCATGGGAGTAGAGATTGGGCCGCCATGTCATCTCACACCAGGGCCATCAGGTTGGCCTCCCATCCTTCACCCGGCACTGTGGGGATGCCACTCTGTGAGTGGCACCACCCAGGAGTCAAGAGGTCACATGCCAGGAGGCTCAAAGTGATGCACATTCGTTGGCATCTGGCACCGTGGGGGAAAGAGACTGAGGTATGCCACAAAAAAAAGCAGAGATGGAGAGACCTAGGGCCATCTCTCCTGTGAGTTTGAAAGCCCTAGGTACAATGCAAAAGGGGAGAACCAGTGTCACAGATGTCTGGATGAAGGACTGTTTAAGGCTTCGTGGCCCAGCAGAGTTTCATGTGGCTGGGAAGTTCCCTTGAGAGGCTCAAAGAGCACATGTTATACTGCATGATTTGGCAGTAGTCAGATACATGTAACCCTGGAAAAGAACTTTCTATCATGGGTAGAAGTGGAAGTCCAGAGTGGGTCCATCCCGATGGAAGTCTGGAAGGGAGGGAGAGATGGAAAATGACTGGGACAGGACAGCTCCCACCTGGGTGAAGAGGTACGGACCATACCCCCTCTGGGATGGAAGTCTGGAAGGGGGGAGAGACAGTTAGTGGCAGGGCTGGGTGAGCTCCTGCCTGCATAAGGGGGGGTCAGCAGAGCTCCCCACAATGGAAGACCTTAGGGGAGTACTGGAGTGGACAGCAGCGGGCCCTGGAGCACTCCTACCTTGGTGGCCAGGGTTAAGCAGAGCTCCCCATGATAGAAGTCCTTGAGGAAGCATCAGGGTGGATAGCAGAGGGGCCTGGAGAGCGCCTGCTGGGGTGAAGGCATCCAATTTCACCCCATAACAGATGGCAGCCTTGAAAAATCTCAAAGTCCCCAGAGCTGCTCTGGATCGGAAAGCAGGGAGACTCTGAAGCCTTCATGGGAGTGCATCTTACCCTCAGCAGCTGAGGGGAGTTCTGGAGGGGTGGAAAGGATCAGATGGAAGCTTCCCTGAGAGGTTCAAGGACATAAGTGATCCGGCATAATTTGGCAGCCTGCAGGAGGCATGGAGGTGGTGGAGTCCCCCCACATGGGGAGCCGGAGCCGGGGAAGGTCTCTTGGCCAGGTTGAAGTGGAGGCCTGTAGGGGTTGGCCAGGACAGAAGTCAGTAAGGGAGCGCCAGGCAGATGGATGTGGAACCTGGAGAGCTCCTGTCTGGATGAGTGGGGTCAGGCAGAGCCCCCCACGATAGAAGTCCTTGAGGGAGTGACTGATGGACAGTGGCAGGGCCTGGAAGGCTCCTGCCAGAATGAAGGCATCTGACCTTACCCAATACCCAATGACATCACTGAAAAATCACAAAGTTCCCATACTCAGGATGGAAAAGTAGGTGGACTGGCCACCCCAGGAAGCCAGGTCAACATTCTGACTGAGAGGTCTAAACTGGGACATTTCTGTGTCCCAAAGACAATGTTTGGGATTCTGGGACAGAGACTTCCAAACTGAGACTGTCCTGGAAAAACTGGGAGAGTTGTTCACCTTGGCAAAAGGACATGGTACATACAGATAATGTTGGAATCCATAGATTTCCATAGTTACACCACAGAGTGTAAGGAATTAACAGTAAGAAATATGGATGATCCATAAGTCCATCTTTATGTACTGTTTACTTTTGGTATGTAAATCTGTCTATATAACTGCATATGAGAAATTAATGAATGCCCTTAATGCAGATGGCAACACCTGTATGCATTAAGGTAAATCAAACAGAACTTCAGTAAGTTACAAGCATCTGTCTTAAAGCACACATTTTCAATAAAACTAACTCTAAACAGTTACATTTGAAAATGAGTAATGTTAACAGAGGCAATATTCCCAGAAACAGAAATACTAGCAGGTGGCAATTTACCTTATTTGCTACCTATGACTCAGGTATCACTGAAAGTAAGAGCACCTAATGTGTGCCCATCTTTTAGTGCCATTTGCACCATACATAATTTATGTGGCTCATTAAAATTCCTGGTTTTGGAACCCCATTTGCACACCACCACAACCACCACCACGCAACTTCCCAAAATTGTTCATATCAACCAATAGCTCAGTGTAACAGATGTTTGCTCTGGACAAGTACCCAATAGATATGGGTAAACCATACCACATGCAGCATGTGTCCGTTATCTTATAATGATCTAATAATATGACATAAGCCTCACTTTTAAATATTGATTTTGATACATTTACAGATCAGATCATTGCTACCGGTGAACTGAGTGGGTCCTCAGTGAGCATTTCTTCATTGATACATTTTCCATTGGAGTATCAAGACTGCTACTTCCAGGAGGCTGAAACATGTTTGGATACTCAATTGGACTGAAGAGAAGACCACACAGATGCTGAACATCTATGCTGGCTGGAGTGGAGCATCGGATATGCCCCAGACCAAGGAACATTACAATGATGGACATCTGGAACTAGATTGTGAGGGAACACTGATAATGTACAGGTATTGACCGGACTGGAGTGCAGGTTCACCACTGCTTTGATAACCTGCATCACTGATGCAGCAGACCATCATCGGGGGGATCACCGAGTTGCAGAGACTGTCAGTGAATCCTACAGTAACTGTCTCAATCCTACATATATCTGAGCATTAATGTGGAATTTAGAGATATAGCTGTGTCTCAGATATCAGATACATGGCTTTTATAACCATTAAGTAGATGTTTTGGCTAATTAGCTCATCTGGATAATTAAGCAGACATGGTTACTGCTCTCCATACAAGAATGGTCCTATTTCCATTCTGTCAGTTTATTAACTAATGTTTATAATATACATAATTTCGAACTTTGTAGATGTGCATCTAGTTGTCAACCTATAATGACATTATTTCACAAATCCACTATAGTCATGTATCACTGATGCCTATACAGCCTAGGCCTCTGATGACTATGCATTCTGTAGTTATCCATTATAGTATGATGCTGTCACCTACCTTAGCTGTATATGTTTGAATACTAAGTCAGAAATAGCTTCATTGTTTTGCAGAGGTGATATAAGCAAGGCGAAGTTGATGACAGGCTATCTCGTACAGTAGAACTGAGTGGCAGTTTAGAGAAGTCTTATTTTTCAGTGGTGACAACTGAGACACCTCCTCATATAAAATCAAGCAACCAAAGAGGTAACATTCCTGTTTCTTCATTTTATTCTAGTGATATAGACACTTCAGACCAGTTGTTTTACATTAAGAAGGTTTATGGTCTGCACTGTTGTGGCAGGACAGGTAGCTTACATCCTTCAAAGTTGGGAATTGTTGATTGAAGGTTCAGTGCTTGTTGTTCTAAAACTGTATTAGTTCTGGTTTAAGCACTTGGGATTCAGGCCAGTTATTTTACATTAAGAAGGTTTGTGGTCTGCACTCTTGTGGGAGGAGAGGGTAGATTCTGCCCTTCTGAGCTGGGAAGTTATGGTTAAAGGCTTATTCTGCCTGCTAATTTGAACTGTTTCTTTCTGAAATTGGTACGCCTTGTTTGCTGTAGCATAGACTAAATTCAGACCTGCTGAATCTAGCTTTGTTTGTATAACTTGAGCACTAATCCAAAACATCTTTTTTTGAAGAAGCTTCCCCTGCACCCTAGTGGCAGGAGTGTGCAGGAGTGTGCAGTTAGAACTTGTCTGATCGAAGACTGCTGGATAGGGGTTCAGTTTTTTGCTTTTTATTGGTTAATTGGTTAATTTGTTTAAATCAGTTTGCTCATTTGCTAGTGTTATATTAAAAAAAAAATACACTTTACGCATCGCTGCTTAGCTAGGATTAAACTATTCCCGGCACCATAAAGTCTGCTCTTCAAATTTTCCCTTAGAACTAGCCAGTTTTTTAGTTTTAGCACTCAAATCTGTTTCTTTGAGCTCAGCACTTGCTCAGAACTCATTGTAAGCACTAAATAAGCTACAAATTACTGCAGCACTCAACTTTCCTCACTTGTCTAGAGGAAAACAGTTTTTAGTACTTAATAAATAAGCACCTATCCAGGTATGTCTAAGGGTCAGCTCCCAGTGTTTTCACATGTCTACTTGATGAATCTGGGCATCTTGAGGCAATGCAGCAATTGCCTCATGTACACAGACAACCCTCTCCTCTTACCACCCAACACTACAACCTGTGAGAGATGCACTTGAAACTGGAAGCAAAGCTCTCTTCACCCAAGACTGGACTAGACAGTCAAGAGGAGAAGGTAAACACTTGCACCACACCACACTCATCACATAGTCCCTCAAAGCCTACACCACCAAAACACGCACCTACATTTGTGGAGGCTCTCAATAAAAATCTGCTCAAGCAACAGAGACCTCCAAAGCAGAAATGCAAGCAACCTCTACCACCCCAACACAACCTAAATGACACATATCTCACAAACCCAGTGTGCCACTCAACCACAGCCCATAAGGCATAACAACGTACCCAACACTCTAGTTATAGGTAACTCTATAGTCAGGCACACTGATGTTCCACTCACCAGGCTAAACAAGGAGAAACTTACTGTCAGCTGCCTGTCAGGTGACAGGATCCGCCACATAACGCATGCACTCAGGTTACTCCAAAACAAGTACAAATACGACTCTGTCATCATCCATGGACTACATAAAAAGAGACATGGAGGAGCTCTCCAATCTTGTAGCCCAGGCAGGTATGACCCTAGCCCTGAGTGGCATCCTGCTTTCACCCAGAATTATACCACAGTACAAGGACAAAATGATTGACTTAAACAATTGGCTAAGCTTCTGGTGTCATTCTAAGTATCTGTCTGCCTGGGATGACATGATCGACAAACCACAATGCTTTGCCAGAAATGGCCTGCACCTGTCACTCTTGGGATTCTGTATACTGGCTAAGGCTCTTGCCATCCCTATAGTGCCTTTTTTAGGCAAGGTTCAAATGACAAATTCACCACCATAACAGGAACAACCAAAATCTGAGGGTAATCCTATTCATTACTAGAAGTCTAAACCTCAAAATGCATTCACTCGAGGCACTCCTTAAAATGGATAACATCAACATCAGTGCAGTGACAGAGACCTGGTTCAAGGCTCAAGAGGGCACCCCTACATTACCAGGCTATAATTTGTACCACACCTTTCAACCACCTAACCTGGACTGAAACACTAAAGGTGGAGGCGTGTCCATATTCATTAAGGATATCCACACCTCCAAGCTAGTTGCTCAGCATAATGCATCTGAGATTATCCAAGTGCAACTAACTCTGGGCAAGATCGCAATCTAAATTGTAACTTGTTACAGATCCCCCACCATGCCCTAGGATTCCCACTCCTCATTTCTTCATACACTGGAAAATATTAGGGTACAATCCAACACACTAATAATGGGCAATTTCAACTACCCCATCATTAACTGGGAAAACTACTCATATACCAGCTCTTTTGCTCAACGTTTTCTAGAATTCATAAATTCCAACACCTTGGATCAACGTATCCACACACCCACCAGAAGCATCAATATCCTAGACCTGGTCATTATGGGCGATTGGTGTGCCACACCAGAGGTTAATTCCTTATTGGTCAGATCTGACCACAAGCTAATCAGCCTAGACATCCACATCCCACCCCCAACCCCCATTAGGGAAACAACCGTAAACAATTTCTCCAAAGCCAACTTCACGCTTCTTAAGACAGAAGTTGCAAACTTCACGACATCCATGCAGACAGACAATAGAGGTACGACTGCTGAATCCTACACAAATTTACTTTATAAGCACTTACATGAGTGCATTGATTGTGCTATCCCTATCCGAACCAAGATGCTGTCCTCCAAAAAAAGGAAGCCAATCTGGTGGTCCCCTGCCATAAACAAACTCTACAATAGAAGAAGGAAACTGTTGCAAAAAAGAGTAAAATCTCATGAGTGGAGGAACTCCCTGGTCAGCCTCAGTAAGAAGCTGAGATCCCTCATAAAATCCTCCAAAGCTAGTTACGAAAAAAAAATTGCCACTGATTCTAAAGACAACCACAAAGCATTCTATAGCTATGTCAAGAATCTCAATGGCAACACTCAGATCTGCTCTGAGTTACAGCACAATGGCACTAAATATACAGCACCAACTGATATTGCCAACATTCTGGCAGATAGGTTCAGTGCTAACTTTACCCCCCTCTCACTCCCTAAAGGGCCCATCTTTATACCAGAAGAATGCAAAGTTCCTGTAATTACGGCTGTACAGGTAAAAACTACACTCTCTAAAGCCAAGAACACAGCATCCATGGGACCGGACAACATCCCAGGCTGCGTTCTACATGAACTGCAGAATGAACTGGCACCCCACCTAAGCACCATGTTCAATCATAGCCTCACTTCAGGCTTTTTGCCCATTGAATGGCATACAGCAATACTTATCCACTCCACAAAGAGGGAGCCACCATGGACCCTGGAAACTCCATCAGCTAACGAGCCTGGTCTGCAAGGCCATGGAATGTATCATTATGGAACTTATAAACAAAGACATTGGTAATCTCCAAACTCTGGACCGCACACAGTTTGGGTTTTTAAAAGGCAGATCATGTCTCCTAAACCTGATAGACTTCTTTGAAGCAGTCACCAAAGCCATAGACGAGGGTAAGGTGTTTCACACAGCCTATCTATAACTCTCCAAGGCTTTTGAAACCATCCCCCACTCTGGAATTATAGATAAACTCAATAAACTAGGTATAAATCCCTATTTCACAAGATGGGTTGCCAACTGACTCACTGACAGAACCCACACTGTGAAAGTAGCAGACTCCAAATCCGACTTCAGACCAGTGACAAGTGGAGTACCACATGGTTCAGTCCTGGGTCCTCTCCTGTTTGGTATCTACTTTTCTGAAGTACAGGCTAACACAGAAGGTCTTTGGCTAACAAAGTTCACAGATGACTGCAAACTAGGAGCCGTAATTCAAACTCCTAATGATGTGGACATCCTACAAAAGGGCCTCACTGAGACAGATGTCTGGTGTCAAAGCCATGGCCTCAAGCTCAATGCCAAAAAGTGCATTGTCATCACTTTTGGTACAAACTCTGTACCCATGAGCTACCACATAGGTGGTAGTCTACTTAACACCAAAAGTGCGATAAGAGACCTTGGGACACAGGTGGATAGTAGTCTCTCCTTTGATAATCACATCACCACAGTAGTCAGGAAATCCTTCTGCATGGCACACCTCATTACAAAAGGTTTCTCATCCAGGAAAAAAGAGGTCATTGTTCCCCTCTACTCATAAATCATTAGAGTCATTATAGAGTACAGTGCCCCTTTTGGTATGTACCTCACAAGACATCTACAACTGGAAAGACCACAGAAATACCTCACAAAGAGGATTACTTTCCTCAAAGAGATGCCCTACACAGACCGTCTCAAAAAACTTCAGCTTTACTCCATCGCATATTGCCTACTAAGAGGCAATCTCTGCCTAACATACAAAGGTATGTCAAACCCAAAGCTGTTGGACATGCTCCACTTAAAGAAACCCCAATCCCTCCGAGCTACACGTTCTAGGGACCTAAACCTTGTCACCACAATAAACAGAACATGCTGGAGGGATAGATTCCTGTCCCAGAGACTTCCCATACTCTGGAACAAACTACCTATCTATATCAAACAAAGCTCCTTGATGATTGGATGGGAAATAGGAAATTCACCCTGGGGATCACCTCTGTGGCTCTGCTTGATAGGCCAGGGTACCTTTTTGGCTAGGCTTGTATAGGCCATAGGGCTAATAGCATAGTACCTTCCTATGAACCTATGAATACACCAAGTTGTGCATAGCAATTGTCATATACTTACATATATACTAACAACAGATGATAAGTTAAAACATTTACTAGGGGAAAACCTAGCTACTGATATAAAAACAAAAAGAATTTAAAGCAAAGTATATGCTATAATAGAGGACAGTGGGATACGATTTTAAATAGAATAGGGACTCTCTGTTGTGGTGCATGTAATTTTTGCCCTTTTATTAACAGTGATGGTAGTTTTCAATATCCAACATTAAGCATCAGATTTGTATTTAATTTGTCCACTGACTGCAACACTAGAGATATTGTATTCTTGGCACAGTGTACATCATGCCTCTCTTTCTACATAGTTAAGATGAATAGAAGTCTCAAATACAGATAATAGAGCATATTAGGTATATTAGACATCTAGATGAAACAAATTCATTTGCACGACACGTTTCTCAGTATGCAGCAACACACTCCTTCACTTTTATGGTTATAGATAGGTTGGAGTTTTCTTTTAGGATGGGGGACTTTAACAATGTTACAGTAGAAAGAAAATTAAGTTGGATAATTAAACTACAAGCTGACAAAGTTAAAGGGTTGAATGAAGTTGTTTGCCTGAAACCTTTATTAAAATCTAGGCAGTTACAGACGTGAATTGCCATTTTAGCGGCACTGTTTCTTTATGCCAAATGGTTGTTAGATTGGCTACATTGTATCTCAGCTACAAGGTATTCTTGTTGTATAAAGGTTAATCATTTGATTTTATAATGCATTTTGATCTGAGATTTTGGATTTGTGTAATTGTATTTAAATGATTTTTACTGTGTATTTTTAATGGTCTGAAGAAGCAGCATTGAAGCTGTGAAAGTACTTACTGCAATTAAACTTTTTAGCAGCATTTACTTGACTTGTGGTAACATATTTTAGTTCCTATAAAAATAATCTGACTTCCATAAAAAAATCTTATAAACAAATGGAACAAGCTTTTTTTTACAATGGAAGGAAGACTGTCCATAATTAAAATTATAATTTTACCCAAAATCTTATATAGCATTCAGTCTATATCTCTTCATCCTCCAAAGTGCTGTATAAAAGACTTTAATTCTTTAATTGTAAAGTATTTGTGGTTTCCATACAAAGCCAAGATACCATTACATCATTATACTAGAGGTTGGTCAAATGGGGGTATTAGTTTACCTGACTTAGAGTTATACACTCTAGCTTCTATTATCAAAACAATAATAATTTGGGTCAATAATTATTACTCTGTTAAATGGAAAGAATTTCAAAAAAGCCTTTGCATACAATTTTTTATGGCTCAGACTCCTCAATTACTGCTTAATTTTAAATTGTCCTTTGTTTTAGCTTTTAAAGGACAACTTTATAATAACATTAGTGAAAAAATTAATTCATCTTATATCTTTATTTTAATAAATACCTTGAGAAATTTCATTTCCAATCATCCAATATATAAAGCATGGTTCTTTCTTATTTTCCAATGGCTTTTACTCAAAATATTATTTTCTCCACAAATCTACATGCAATGAACATTTTTTTAAGAAAGTAATTTGATGTACTCGTATCAGTTAATGAATAAAGAAAAAACTGTATACTGCTCAAAACATAAATAATATATATGAGCTGGATAAAGACATCTGGTTATATTTGCATAATTATGGACATTTTATAGAAAGTAAAAACAAACCACTGGCTACAGATCCAAGGCAAAGTTTATTCGCTCTAGCGCTTTGGTCAAAGACCTTCAAGGAGTAATAAAATCCATTTCAAACCGAATTTGTAATATACAGACTAAATAAAACAATTATTCCATTATTCAATAAAAATACCTCTAATTAACCTCACAGTTCAAACCAGTGGGAGTTAATGTGTTGTATTTTAAAATAAAAACAGACTCTTCATGGAGAAGTTGTTCCTTGAGCGAATTTCCATCTTCCCCTTTAAAATTAATTTGTTCCAATATGCTGCCCTGTAACATTAAAAAAAAATACTATTGTGCTTTTCTTTAAAGTGTGAAGCCACAATATACCACATATTTTTCTTGAAGAAGTGGTTGCTACCTTGGGAGCTGTTAGTGCTGCTGGTGTTTCTACTAGTTCATAGAGAACAATGGAACAGTATATACACCTGGGACATGTTTCACCAAATGAGGTACGAATTGGTGGACCAACAAATGCCTGTTTGTTTGATCGTTATGTAGAAGAAAGACAATGACATTCCAACAATCCATTTTTGGCCGTGGGGCAGACTTTTAACACAGTTCCTTTAGAAGTGCAAGAATTGTGTGACAAATTTGAACAGTTGTTGCAAAAGGAGACCAAGGTACATTTTAACATCCTAGGTCTACAGTGTTATGTAGAATTAAATATAACACCTAGAGGTCTCTGTTTTGCAAAAACTCTGAGAAGCTCATTTGATATGAACAATGTATCTGATAAGCTTTTTTGGGATCAGTGGATTGCAGCAGCTCATAGGTGTGTTATGGACTGGGTTTCTATCTTAATCGAACGTGATCAACTTAAACAGCAGAAACTGAAACAGAAGCTACAGGCTCTGTCTACAGAGATTTCTAACTCCTTGAATGCTCACAATTTAGATTGTTTATTAAATACTGTGAATGAAACTCTTTGCAGGCTGATTTGGTGGAGCAGAAAAAAATGAAACTGTTGAGAGATATCAGAGATTATGAAAGTGGACATGTTTTCGTTTTCTCAACCAATAAACAGTGTCGGAAACAATTATGTAAGCACAGAGGTTTTAAAAAGCCTCATTTTGTTTCCTTCACATCTTAAGAGGGAATGGGCTACAGCATAGGCCAAGAGAGTGAAGATAATGAATATCCACCCTTACCTGCTTCACAAAAACCCATAGAACACAAATGTCAATTTCAGAATGAAAGGGGAAATAATAAAGAACATTCTAATCGCAAATGAGAGACAAATGGGTCTCATGGCAACAACAAAGGGACTTTACACCAGTCGCATTTATTTCAATAGCATTTTCATAAAAGAGGCAGATGGTAATGATTGTTTTCATAAGGACTGTAATCTGGTTGTTAATTTATCTGGTTGTAGTTTATCACAGGAACAGTTTTCTGTTCTAAATCTAGTGTTAAAATTAATATCAACAGTACTACCTCATATGCATGTTTTAAAGTAGGAAATTTTTCATTTTGTTTGAAATCTCCATTTAAAACATTTTTATGTTAATTCTTCTAGTAGTCAGAATGTATTTAATGAAACAGAATCTCAAAATATGAATGAAAGTTTTTTTTCTTGCTGTTCTGATATATAACAGTGCTTATTGTTTAATTGATACTTTTAGTATTCCTGTTGAGTAAATTCATTCCTCCCTACACCAATAAAAGTATTATGCATTTTAGTCCTATGTTAATTTGTTTCTGTTAATGAGTTGTGTAAAGAGTTTTTGATTGACAAACAATATATAAGTTACAATTTGACGTTAAACGAATGGAAAGCTTTACAGGAACTGCAAGATAGGAAAAATTTGGTTATAAAACCCTCAGGCAAAGGGAAGAAAATAGTCATTATGCATCATCAGCAGTATTTTAATATGTGTTTAGAACATTTGTCCAATGGGGAAGTTTATGAAAAAAGTGATAACAAGACCTATAAAGATGCTATAATGCAGATTCAGGATTTGTTACAAAAAGGTGTTAGATTAGGATATTTATCACATGAAGATATTCCAAGGAAGTTTAGCACTGAAGGGTGTGTTTTTGCCTCATTTTATTGTTTGCCCAAATTACATAAAAATATTATTAATCTCCTAGGATGCCCAATAATATCGGCGTATAGGTATTTTTTGTGTAATATTGGGCTTTTATTACATAAATTGTTACTTCCTTATGTTTTGAAGGTTCCTTCATATGTTAAGGATAGTTTTGATTTTCTAAGTAAGATTTCTTTTTTGAAATGTAATAAGGACATGTACTGGATAATTAGTGATGTCAAGAGTTTATATACTACAATTAGACATAAAGATGGGATATAGTCCTTATTCCATTTTGGGGGGGATAGTCCCTTAACTAATTATATTGTTGAATTAGTGAATTTCTGTCTAATAAATATTTTTTACATTTAATAATGATATTTATAGACAGAAACAGGGTACAGCTATGGCGGCACCATTTGCTCCATGGGGTATGCAAATTTGTTAATGGCCTAGTTTGAATTGGAGTGTTTCTATAAACATGACTTTATGAAAAAATATGTTAAAAGTTATTATTGATACATAGATTATTTGATTTTTGTTTATGAATGTGGCCGAATAGAAGTGTTGCAGTTTGTTTTCAGATTTATGAAACAGCATATATAATTTGCCATTTGATAGATTGCAGTGTGGTAAAAAAGTGACATATTTCGATTTAACTCTTCAGGGGTTAGACAATGGGGAAATACATAGTGGGGTATATAGGAAGTTTTAGATGGGAGTCAATATTTATATGGTACTAGTTGCCATCTGCACCCCCCTCCACACACACACCTTCTTTCAGCACTGCCTTATGGTGAATTTTTAAGGCTATCCAGAATTTGTAGCAAAAAGAAAGATCTATAAGACAAAATAGATAAATCTGCTAACATTTTTTTGAATAGGTGATTTAAGGTAGAAATAGTAAATTAAGCTGTTCAAAGAGTTTTAGAAACTGGGGCCACACAAGAATCAATTAGAGTTGACAATAATATAAATAGTAGAGTTTATGATGATAGTTCTAAGGATAAGAAAAGACAAATGTATTTTGTTATGACTTATAATATTATAAGTGAGAAAATTCATGATTTGTTGAGATATTATTGGAACTTTCTTTTAGAGGATAGAGATTTGTGCAAATGGTTGGATAAGTCACTATGTTTGTCATACAGAAGTGGAAGAAATCTTAAAGACATGTTAGTCCATGGTAATTTTGTTTTACCTAGTTTTAGTATTATTAGTCAACCTGCCATTTTTGGAACTTTTCTTTGTAACAATTGTACTGTTTGTAGATATGTGGTGTGTTCTTTTAAGTTTATTATTAAGGTTAGATTTACACCCAAGGGACTGTTTTCTTGCAATAGTAGTGGGGTTATATGTGCTCTGAGATGCAAAGTAACCTTTTTTATATAGGTGAAATGAAAAGAACATTCAAAGTAAGATTGTTAGAGCATATTATGGATATTAAAAATCAGAGAAAGATAAAATTGTAGCTTCATGCTTTAAATAAAAACACAATAGTGATTTTTTAATGTTACAAGGCAGCATATTGGAACAAATTAATTTTAAAGGGGAAGATGGAAATTCGCTTAAGGAACATCTTCTGTATAAAGAGTCCATTTTTATTTTAAAATACAACACATTAACTCCCGCCAGTTTGAACTGTGAGTTTATTTGGAGGTATTTTATTTAATTGGATCATAGAATAATTGTTTTATTTAGTCTGTATATATATCGGGTTTTAAATGGATTGTATTACTCCTTGAAGGTCTATGACTGAAACGCTAGAGAGAACAAACTTTGTCTTAGATCTGTAGCTAGTGGTTTGTTTTTATTTTATCTTCAATATGTGTTTATGATTTTATAGAAAGTAGTCTTAATTTAATGCAACATAGTCTAAGGGATTTTATTCCCAATTTAATTGATCTGTTATCTTTCTTGTTACATCAGGAAGTTACTGGAAAGGGTCTCTTTTATAAATTATATAAAGTGATCATAAAGAGCTGGAATTTAATAAAGAAACCTATTGAAATTATTTAAATTTTATAAATAATAAATATCCTAATTATGAAGATAAAAACATTTTACTTTTCAAAACAAACTACAAGCTCACTTAAATGGAAGTTATTTTCATGGAGATTTCTCCATAGATTCTTTTTTTTGCACCACGTATAGCTGAATTAATGTCTAATACCAGAAAAGGTTGTTTGAGATGCAAGTTGAACCTTAAAGCTGATTGGCAACATATGTTTTTTGATTGGTTGTGGTACACTGAAAACATATTGGGACGAAATTAATGTATTCTTACAGTCTATTTTTTCAGTGTTTTTTTTTTTTTTCTTAACTAAGTCTTTGGTGTTAATACTTTAATTAATACTTTAATTCCTATGTGTATTGTGAAAATGAAATATCCCCTCTTATGGAGCATTCTAACTGTTGCAAGAAAAGTAATAACAAGAAATTGGAATAATAAATCTGCTCCCTCTTTTAAATAATTCTCTAATGTCATGAATGAAGTCTGTCATCTGGAAGTCATGATTATTAAGTCAAGGACTCAAAGAATCACTTCCATGTTTAATCCTTGGAAGAACCTTAAAGAACTTTTGAACAAATAATGGTTGATTTTCTTAGATTACCTCTTACTGTACTGTATCCTTCTGAAATACCATCTATGTAGTAGACACCCTTGTTGTTGTTGTTGTTGTTGTTGTTGTGTCTTTTGGCTTTTCCCGATTAGGGGTCGCCACAGCAGAACTCCAGTCCGCTAATGATTGGCAGTAGATTTTTACATGCCAAGTTGCCAGCCCTGACGCACAACCTTCAACGAAGGTACGCCCATTCACGCATGTCTCCACACAGAAGACGCTCTAGCTGAGAATCAAACAGGACAATGTCTTACTCTGAGGCGACAACACTACAGCAGCACCACCACTGCAGTTGTAGTAGACACCCTTGTAAATAGTTGTTTTGTTGTGTTTATGATTTATTAATTGTTTGGTTTCTTTGGTATATTGTTATGTATTTCTCTACTTATTCAAGTGTTATTATTTGACTAATTTTAAGACATTTTAATAAAAATGTTTAAAAAAAAATAAGACTGCCAGGATGCTTGAATAGCAAACTTCTTTCCATAAATTTGTTAATGTACATCACACTTTGACAGAGAGTTTTCATTAATTATGGATTAGTTGTGGGTAATGTTCCATGTGCCCTTACTGCCGATATACTTCTTTGTACATCAAGATATTCTGTGTTCACTGTTACAACCAAGATATTCTGTGTTTACTGTTACACATTTATATGTTTATTACATTGTTATCTAGAGCTTTAGCACTGATATCGGTGTAATGTTCCAGATTCCTCCAACTTTACAAAATCTGACCCTAAGTGTATTTTATAAGACTATCCTAAGATCTGCAAGAAGGTAAATAATTCCAAATGATGATATAGAATTCCAAGAAAGGTTTAACATGTCATTTTGATTTAATACAAGAAAAAAATTAACGTGCAATGAAAAATTCTTTACAAAAATTGCATACTGGGAAAATGGTTTAAAGCTTCAACTAATTGCAAGAAACTAATAAAAAGCTGAGCTTTTTCTTGGTTAATTAAGATGATATATTATATCTGCATAGCAGTATCCATCACAGTTTACACAGAGCCACTCTCAAGCTGTATAGGGTATATCCTTGTGTTAGATATCAAAAATGACCTTTACACTTCTTGTCAAAATATGTTTCTTAGTACATCAGTGGTAAAATATGTTTCTTATAAGTAATTAGCTTTTAATTGCTTGTTTTATAGTGGCATATACTATACCTCTCAACCTCTTAGCACAGAAAATCTGGACAAAGGCAAAAATAATGGGATGACAAATGTCCACAGTCAGGAACATATTTTAATTATCACTTGTATAAACTTAGTTTTTAGAATTGAAGGCTTTGCATTACCATCCATTTTTCTGGAGGATAGGAAGACTGAAACTCAAATGCCTGTCATTATTTACTGACTTTATCCCTCAATGATTTGCTAGAAACCCACAAATTGTATGAGGAACACAGCAAAAATATGAGGCAAAATTGGGATAACCTGTGAAAATCTGGACAATTGAGAGGTATTGCATATACTCAAACTGATGTATCATAGGCTCATAGGTTCATAAGTTCATACTAGGCTGCTGATCATGTAGGTCATTTGTAGCTTTGCAAACAACTCAATCAATTTGTCAAGACATGAATTAGTACCAGATTTGGAATTAATAATGCCCCCTTTCCAAAAGTGCAAGATGGGTCATAGAGATGGTCTACTTACAATTGTCCATCCAGTCATCCAGGTTATATTTAAAAAGGATCATAGAATTACTCTACTTTTCCAAGAAAGGGAGTTGAGGCAGTCAGAGTTACTTAAGGAGGACATGCCTTGATTTTTGGTAAAGAAATGCTGCGGTCTCTTGAGATGGGTCATATGCCTTGTCAAGTACATACCAAAGAGGGCATTATATTCTATTACTAGTCTGATAAGGGAATAGTAGAGAGGGACAATGACTTCCATGAATCCACAAGATATGCTCTTGATGATTAGTCTGGCTATATAAATGGATTTCTTAACAACAGGAATCAAAGAATAGTTTATTGTTGATGCAGGTGCCCGTGTCCTTAATGACAAGCTGATCATATTTGTGAGGGTGACTGAAATAGGACTAGAAGTTCCAAGATTTGTCAAAGGACACAATGCTTAATATTTTGGCATTTAGTTTGAGACAATGAATCTAGGTATGATTTATCATTAGTTACACCCTCCTAGAGAATAAAGAGATCATCTATGGTATTTATAACAGCTCTGAGTTTGTATTCATCAGAAAACTTTATCAGCCACAGGCCACTGGTGACTCCCTTACTGTTAGAGAAGTAGCTACTAAAGAGGAGTCGACCCGGTACCAATCCCTGAGAGACACCAATGGTAACTACTCTTTTAGTTGACAGTGTGCCTGCAACACTAACAGACTGGGTTCTGTAAGTGAACCAGCTTGCTATCCAGTGGTTAACACAGAGGTTTACTTTAAATGGATTAGCTTAACAATGATGTCCAAGTGTGAACTGGTATCCAAAGGATTGGCCAAGTCCATGTATACAGTGCGGAGTGATTTACCTGTGCCTAATGCCTTAGTGACTTGTCCGACAAAAGTTCACCAGGTTTAAGAGTCAAGATCTACCTTTAACACACCTAGTGTCCAGACTTTCAAGACTGTCTATGTCTTTATTTCTGAAGTCCATAATTATGCATACCATGGTGCTACAACTAATGATGGTGAGGCCTCTTTGTCTGTAGTTGCCCTGGACACCCATGGGCCCTCCTTTGTGGGGTAATATAACTACAACAGTTCTCCACACTTCTGCTTCTGGCCCAAATTAAGTGGACAGGATGTGATGGGATACACAAGAAGGAGCTCACCAGGCAATGTTTGCTGCTGACATTAAGGCAACCTTGAACACTGTCAAAGTCCATACAGCTAGTGTTTTTAGCCTTAGAAAAAGCACTTAGAACTTGCTTGAAGGTGGTTTGAAAGGTGGTGTAGGCATTATATGACGCTGCTGCTAGCAAATTAAGTGAGATAGGTGGTAAATCTGAGCTGAATTTGTCAGTAAATATGTATTCAATGTTCTCAGAGATCATGTATGTGATTTTATTTTGTATTAATTCCAAGCATTGATGGTTATTATTTCTCAAGTGCCTAACAAATAATGAAGGTTTTATGATTGTCCTTTGTTTGGGTGGCAACTCCCAGTTCATGCTTATTCTTGGAGGATTTGATTTTGTTTCCAAGTTTTTTTGTTGATTATTTTGAGTTCTTCTTAAGCTGATTAGGTGTTAAGTTTGCTTTTATGATTTATTAGTTTCTTCACCTTATTGTATAGTTTGTTTACTCTGGGATTCCAACAAATGCATTTGTTCTTTAACTTGACACTATATGCACATGTAACCATTTGAAATGTCAGGATTTGCAATGCAGAGTTCCAACATATAGACACTGAATGACTAAAAATATGGACTTCGATATACTAAGTCTGAAATTGTTATTTCTTGGAAAATCCCTTTTCTCTGAAGTATGGCAATCACGGACTTTATATATACAAGTTCAGGGGGTATAGGGGCTTCTACCTGCAAAAAGAAGTTTAAAGGAGAAAAACAATGTTTGATATTCACTAATCTCCAGTAGTTTCAGTCATTTTTGCTTCCTTTTGAGGCTCACCATTATAAATTCCAGCATTTTAATAGGCAGGCCTTATTTACATCTTATGAGGATCGATGCTGGATTAGATATGGATGTACAATTTTTCTGTAAAAATTCCAGTATGTGAAAAAGGGCTATCTCAGTGATGAGGGTGCTTGAATTTCATCAATACATTAGTTAACTGGACTAGATTTGTATTGTAGCAATCTCTGTAAATGGAGGAAATTCATGGTGACTCAGATGTCACAACAAGTATAAATGTTACTGCACTATTGTCAAATATAAACAATGATTAACTCTGAGTTCTAATCATAAAGAGGATAAAGTAATGAGGACCAGATCTAACATTTTTGAACCCTTCATTGTGATTTGGACTATCTGGTCCAAGGAGATGGCATTAATGAAATCCAGGAATCTCTTTGCATATTTTCTGGTTGCGTAGGTTCCCCAATTAATGGTGGGATAGTTGAACTCAACCATGTGAATAGTGTTTGATTCAATGGTGAGGGATATAGGTTTCTTAAGACATGCCTCCTGGTTTACCAACATCCTGGAAGAGGTAGAGTAGTTGGCTACTATGTGGTGCTGGGTTTTGTTTATCATAAGAAGAATGTGGAAAAGTTGTAGGTCATTGTCCTACATTATAAGTCTGAAGGTAAAATGGTTACTTTGGAGCTCAGATACACCCCCACCAGCTGTAATGCCCAATTTGGCATTGCATCTGAAGGAATGGTAGGCATTAAGACTCTGCACTGCAGGGATGGTTTCGCTAGTTCAGTAAGTATGCATGTACCAATATTTCAAAGGGTTACAAATTCTTGTGAGGAAAGCAACTTTTTGTTTAGGCTTCTTTTACTGAAGAGTGCTACTTTGAAATGTTTATTTATTCTGGATGGCTGTGTGGGTAACTTGAGGAGAATGGCTTATTCTAAAAATGAATATGGAGAAAAAAAAGTCTAGGCCAATATGCAAAAGCCATGAGGAGGGAGAAAGATGCAGATCATCCCTAGCAAAGCAACCAGGGTTGGCAAACATCTGATTTTAGGATGATATATACTGGAGCACCTTAAAATATATCTACAGTTAACCCAAATAAGTAAGGTCAGTTATCCTTTGTTTTGCTTTGCCACATCATTCTTAGTAACAGTAGGATAGTGATCAATGCTAGTTTCATAGTAACCATTCCAAATGTTGCGACCCACCAGAGCAAGTCCCAAAACACAGACACTGAATGGCCAAAAAAATGGAGTTATATATATTAAGCCCAATATGGCAGTTTATCAGAATATTCTAGTTTCTCTGAAGTATGTTGATCTTGGGGTTAATATATGTAAGTTTGGGGGATGTAGGCAGGCTTGTCCCCCCCTGCAAAAGGAAGTTTAAATGAGAAGGGAGACGCTCAAGATTTGCTCCTTTCCAGTATTTCTGATCTTTTTTTCTGCATGTCTGCAGCTAGCATATTGAGTGCTGACATTTCATTAAGGATCCAGTTTCACATCCTTTCCAGATGCATATTGTGAGAGCTCCATCATGTGCAGCTTTATAGATCCATAGGTAAGTACTAGCCAGCTGTCTCAGTGGGCCATTTTAATTCATCCTTGACAATTTTCCTTTTAGCTTTTGAATTTTTCTATCCAATTAGGTGTTAAATTGTCCTTACCCATTGCATGGTCAATAATTCTATATTAACCTTAGTGAGAATAAGTTGTATCATAACACAAACAATTTGAGGGGACCTTCTCATGGGATAGAGAATTTAGGATCTCCCTCAAATACAGTCTCAAAATGTTTCAAAACACCAAAATGTCCTTTTCTGAATTTATCAAATGCAAAATATCATCTGCAAATAAAGCTAACTTTTCTTGTTTACCATACCACTTATATCCTTGAATTTGTGAGTTTATTATATTCTTTGGTAATGGTTCTAAATATAAGGCAAATAACAAAGGGAAAAGAAAACATCTATGCTTGGTTCCTCTGGTCAAACACAGCTTGTCGAAGAGAAACCCTTCCACTATAACTCTTGAGCCCAACCCTTCATATACCCTCCTTATATTAACCCTGTTATTCTATCAGGGAATGCAAACACTATCATTACTTTGCAAATAAAATCCTAGCTAACTCTATTAAACGATTTTTCTGCATCAAGACCCTCCTCTAGTAGCATTATTTTCTTGCACTCTGCTTTGCTCTGGATCATCATTGTTCTACTGATATTGTCAAATATTTGCATTCCTATTGCAAATCTGCATTTATTCATATCACATTTAGCATCACCCTTGCCATTTTAGCTACTGTATACATAAACATTAGTCATGGTTTAAAATTAAAACTGGTGTATAAGAAGCTTGATCTTAAGTATCTTTACCCTCTTTAGGTTATGTAGTCACCACAGCCTTTTTTCAAGATGGTAACACTGTCACCCCTCTTAAAACATTTTTGAAACAAAACCTTTTGGATCTTTTTTGCCTGCTTTTCACATGAATGCCATCTGTGCCTGAAGACTTCCTTTTTGATTGATTATGCATCACCATTTTATTTAATCCTTTCCTATTTTAGCTATTAATTCTTGAACTTCATCTTCCTTTCACCTTGGCATAGTGAAGTTTTCCATAAATATTTGATTTTTTTCATTCCTTTGCTTTATGCCAGTTTTCAAAGAATTTCTGAAATACATCTAATACCTTTATAGGATCTCTTGTTATGTCATGTGCTCCCTAATTTTGGTAACAATCCTCATGTTTCTTAAGTTACTGTGATAAGAAATGTTCTGCTCTGCAATTATAAAAATAGTTGCCTAACAGCAACACTTCCAAACTCATGCATATTACCAAAATGTTTCCTTATTTTCCCTTTAGCACTCAGCAGTTATTTCCTCTTGTTCTTCAAGTTTCCCCATCTCCTGCAGTACTTTAACCTTTGTCAACCCCTCTAAATAATTCCTAGTACCACTTTCACATATCTCATTTTGTTTATTTATTATTCATTTATTTATTTGCTATTTGTTGACAGAGTAAGTGAACTGGTCTATTGACGTTTTCAGCCACAATCCGAATATTTTCTTTTTTATCTCATGTTTAAATTCCATTTTCATTTTGTCCCACTACCTGCCTACCTCATCTGAAGGAATTTCTGCCTTCCCCTAATCACTCTTGAATTGTTTCTGCTGCACATTCCCTAAATGCCTCTATTTTTAACAGGTAAGTAGGAAAGTGCCAGTGTCTCATTTTTTTACTTCATTAGCCTGCATCTTTACTTTAATGTCTATTGGTATATGATCTGAAATAGCCATTAGATTTGTTAAGAGCTCTCAGTTAAATGCCAATGCTCCTTAAAATATGATTTCTATCCAGTATAGTCCTGAAATTGCAACTTAGGGATTAATAGTAAATTCTGGGAGAGTTCCTGCTACTAAATTCATATCTTCCATTCCAAATGTTTTCATATCCACCCATCAATCCATCCTCAACCACTTTTTCCCATTTTCAACATGAGCTTGGGGTGTCACTTCAACAGTGACAATCATCTAGAACCAAGGTTTACACCAGCGGGGTAGCTAGCCCTGCCTCAGTAGTTCATCTGTACCACGCACTTGCACATACACTCACACTTATGACCACTTTAGACTGTTCAACCTACTGCATGTCTTTGAAATGTGGGAGGAAACTGGAGCACTCAGAAGAAACACATGTGACCACAGGGAGGACATGCAGACTCTCTATAGAAGGCACCCCAGCCGAGAATCAATCTGAGGAACTTCTTGCTGTGAGACAACAATGCTAACCACTGCATTACTGCGGCCACCCCAAATATTCTTGCATATTTCTTCAGAAATCTACCCACTTTTTTTATATTTTCCTTTCTAGATCACCCTGATACATCCTCAGAGTTGCAACATGGTTCCTAGTCTCCACCCATAAATAACATCTCCTGCTGAAAGCCTATTATTTTTTCCCCAAATTGTGTTAATCTCCATAATCATAGTTTTAGTTGGAATATGAATGCATGCTAAGTATAATCCTCCTTTCCTGCCATTAATCCCTTATTACGACAAACCTATCATCGTTGTTTTTTTCCTCTTCTATCACTGTTGGAGGCCCTATTACAATCAGTATCACTACTCTCCTTTTCTTTGCCCCTCCTACTTTGTTGAATGTCCATTCTGAAATCCTTATTTGCCAAATTCACATGCCTGTTTCTATCCAAATGTGTCTCCTGTATCATTGCTATTGGCACCATAGGAGGTGCATATCAAGTCATTTACTCCCACATGCACAATGGTCAAATTGTATGTATACCTGGGCTGAAGAGACTTGAGGGCATTAATGAAGTTACTTGTCCTGGCACCTGAGAGACAACTAACTGTTCTCTATCTTTGCATGTCCCTGCAAGTGGAGCATCTATGTGTCTAACTGTAGAGTCAACGATTACCAATACACTGCCAGATGAACTAGCCTGGTGTTACTGCTTTAGTGTCCACAGCAAGTTACTATCTGTATATCCTATTGTGTCAGAGTGAGCTGTATGTTGGATATGAGCTGCTGATAGTGGATTGCATGCAGGAGGTAAGTTCATTCTTAATCTTCAGAGTCCTAGAAGACTTATGTAAAGATGCATCAGACAGCCAAGAGTTTGTAATCTGTGGATGTTCTCTTGATGCTGGTGAGGGTAACACAGTGTACATAACTGGCTAAAAGAGGGATACCTCCACCTGAGTTATTGATAGATACTCTCTCTCTCTTTCACAGGTAGAGACTTTTGGATTTAGTAGAAACTGGTTAACAATGTGCATCAGACAGTTCAGATACTGTCTCTGTATTCCATGCGGTATAACTGTCAATGGGGAAAGGAGGTATGCTGACTCTCCATGATAGCAAGCAATGCCACATTTAAACTGAGGAACCATAGAGGTGGTTGGGGAAATATTAGAGATGTGGAAGTTAGTCTGCTTTTGTGCTCAGCATAAGCCTGTGCTGCTCAGTGCAGGTGATAATCAGGCTGCACAGATCAACACAGCTAAGAGTAATCTTGCCCTAATCAGCACAAGCAGTTTTAACAAAGCAGAAATGGATAAATAACTCACCGATGTCATAAGAAGGTATCCTTCCTGTAGTATAAGAAGAGAGGCTTTCACTTGTGTGTACTGCCAACTACGTAAACTCTGACAGAAGAAAATGTAAATCCATTTTGAATAGCAAGACACTGCACTGAAATCGCATGAAATGTAATGAAAACTACAAAAGAACTTCAGTTAATAGTTTCTACTTCAAATTCTTAGAAAACATAAAAATGCAGAAAAAAATAACAGGAGCCATTCAAAACTGACTTAATATCTTGGTGACTTTAAGTGTAGCAGAATAAATTTACTTTCCAGTTTACAGGATGTAAAATGGAGTCAGAGCATTACTTTGTTTTCTACCTTATGCATTGGAGCACAGCTTCCAGAACTCTTAGAATAAGATGACAATGGCTGCTCTGCTTGTGTAATATAAAATATATAGAAAAAAGGAAAGAACCAATGGAAACAGCTAAAGCACTAACTAATAGTGCTTATATAGGTTCATAGGAGGTTACTAGGCTATTGGCTCTAGGGCCTTTATAAGCCTAGCTATGTTAAACCATTGTTCTCTTATTGACCAAGTTGTATGGTCTATATTTGCAATGTGAGTCTATGATCAGCACTGATTGCCCTTATTCAAGAAGGACATAGGTGACAACCCCAGGGTAAATTTACAGTCTCTCATCCAGTTGTCTAAGTTATAATTAAATAGATTCATTGAGGAGATCTGTTTTACATGAATTGGTAGTTTGTTCCAGAGTAGTGGCAATCTCTGGGAGACATCTTTCTCTCTCTCCAGCATGTCCTGTTAATGTCACAGACTAGGTTAAGATCCCCAGAACGAGTGAATCCTGTCCCATTTGACTTGCAGATGTGCAGCATTTCCATTAGGGAAGGGTCTAAGACTGCTCTGTAGGCTAGGCACAAGTCGCCTATCAGCAGTCTATTAGATACAGAGTACAGTGCCAGGGCCTACCACCCTGTCTTACCCTGTAATTTATATCATATAATTTTTCCACTATTATAAATGGGCCCTACTATTTATTCAAATTTTTTTTTTTTTTTTTTTTTTGTGGAGGGGACCAGCAATAACACCTGGTCTCCAGCTTTGAATTCCCTGGTCCTTGCATTTCTGTCATATGCACCCTGGTGTGCAGCCTGGGCTCTGTTCACATATTCCCATATGAAAGGCATCACCACTTTCAAACAGTTTTTTAAGTTGAAATAGTGTTCTATGAAACATTTAAATGGGGATTCTCTTCTTCCCAAGTTTCACTGGCAATGTTTAACAGTCCACAAGAGTATGTGCCATACAATAACTCAGAAGTACTGAACCCTGTCAAAGTATGTGATGCCTCTCTAATGGCAAACAAGATGCATGCTATTAACTGGTCCCAGTTTTTGTCATCTTCCTCAATTACTTTTTTCAGTATTTTTTAATTCTTTGGTTAAAACCCTTCACTTACTCATCCCCCTAAGTTGGTATATTAAGGTCTGTAATTGTTTAACCTTAAAGCACTGGTATAGCTAATCCATTATTCTAGACATAAAAGAGTGTGCTTTCTAGTCTATCTCCTTAGGTATCCCTTGAAAATAATAAGACTAACTCCTAGCTACATATTTAATGTTAGCCTTGTATAACAGGGATAGCCTCAGGGTACTTATTGTAAATAACAAATATAAATTGAATCCCATTGTTTTACCAGTGACCCAATAATGTCCATAAAGATACAGTCAAATTATATCTCTTTGATAGGCAATGGAATTAATTGATTTTAAAATCCTGGATTACAGGTGTTCAAGGATTGATATTAGGGCAGTGAAAGCATCCAGCAGAGAGGTTCTCAACTTCTTTCATTATTCCTGGCCAGTAAATCCTTGCTAAGATCTATATTTTAGTCTTATCTATTCCTAAGTGCCCTCCTAGTAAATGACTACATACTTACCCCATCCCTAGGTTTCTAAAATATTTCAGCAATATTACTTCACCTAGTTCTTCTTGTCTGTCCTTCCTTGCTCAATATAATAAACCATTCTGTAACTTGACATATGATAAAAAATGAGAAAATTTTGTTCAGTTTCTTCCCTTATATCTTTAGCAATACTTTCCTTTGCTGTGCTCAAAACATGATCCTCCCATTGTTCTTTCTCAAAGTTTATCTTGTGGTCCTGGTGGTCATGCAGCTCTAGGGTTTATTCAGAGTCAGTTTCAGGCTGTTGCAATGCACAAGCCAGTGACTGTAGATCAAAAGATAACAGCTTTTAGCTGCTCTGCTACCTATGAAACCCTGACCCAGAATTAGATCATCTATGAATGATTTAGCACCTGGTTCCCCACAAATATGTTGTGCACTGCTGGAGACAGATAGCTCCCTTCCATCCACACTCAGACTCAGTGACGATCGGCTCTCCTCGCTGACTTCACAGTCAGCTATCCCTGGCCAGCCAGAAATCCACAGTGCTACAGTATCATTATGATTTCCAGGATTCTGACTTAGAGGTGTTCAGTCATAATCCCACAGATGGTAGCTTCACACATTGGCTCCTCAGCCAAGCACCTACACCAAATGTCTAAACACGTGGTTCCTCTCATACTGAAAAGGATTGCTATTGCAACAGCACATCATCAGTAGGGTAAAGCTAACCTATTTTACAATGGTCTAAACCTAGCTAACATTCCCTATTAGTGGGTGAACAATCCAATACGTGGCCCCTGGAATGGGCCACAATGAGAGGAAAAGCTGACATCAAAGGATCAAAAAGCAACTTAGCTATGAATGCTTGGCCGCCACAAGCCAGTTACCCTATGGCAACTTCTCTGATACCTCTTTTTTAAAGTCCAAAAAGCCAGAAGGATTGTGAGGCCCTGTTTGCAAGTTCTGTATTTATATTGAAAATCAAGATCAAGTGAGTTTTTGACCTTCTGCTCCATGGGAGGTTTCTGTCCTCCCTGAGCTCACCTTAGGACACTTGCATTACTCTTTGACAGGAGTACCGCCCCAGTCTAACTCCCCACCTAACACTGTCCCCACAACAGGTTGCACCTGGACACCCGAGTGCTTGGAGACAGAAGCTAGAGCCTCAGTGGGGTTCAGTCCCCACCTCATCAGGTAAGTGAAAAAATGATAAAATCCTGGCTTACCAACACAAGCACTATCATCCCAATGTCTAGTTCTTCTCCTAAAGAGGGTAATGCCTACAAATAGTCTTTAGTTAAGCTTGACATCTCCTCCTTATTCATCTTTTCCTTGTTCCCTTGATTTATGACCCTGACATACGGAACACTCTTGCTTCTGTTTAAGTTCTTGCATTTTGTTTCACTATGAATATCATCAACAGGAAAATCATTGCGGTTCTGTTCAAGGTTAACTTTTGTATTGGTATATACCGGCCTGTCAGTTTCTTTTTAATTTCTAGGTTGCTCTCCCTCTGCATTTGCCTAACTCAGCACCACATTTTTCTTCTTTTTTTTCTTTTTCTTCTCTCTGTGAGGCTCCCCCTGCAAATAATTTACCTTCAGTTTTGCTTTTTCATTACCTACAAATACCTTTAGCCTAGAGACTTAAATTATTTCAGATTTCTGATTTACACACTGACAAAATTGAGTTTAGAACTTTAACCAAGAACTAGCTATCTACTTTTACTATCCTAGTAAAATATTATTTATTGTTATATATCTCCTTTTCAGCACTCACCTGCTGCTTATAATTCTCTATTTCTGGAGCTTTTTCTTTCATTTAAACAGAAAGTTTAGCATTCTGCTTAGTTGATGCATTTTATATACTTTCCAACATCATTCCCTTGGTATCCACCATTTAACTGAATGATTCTTTCTATTCATTTCTGTAAGTCATTTCAACACCCAATTCTGCAACACGTTCAGGCTACAATGACACTTCAACTCCCTGCTTTGAAATAGTTTCAGGTTGTGAAATCTTACTGTGTAACTCCATTCTTTCTGCTGGTTCTTCTCTTACAGGCTGCACAGCCATGGGTGTATGCTGACATATTATGGTGCAAGTTCTTCCTTTCTCTGTATCCTTTGCCAAATCCCTGTACCTTTAGGAGTTTCTAACACTAAGCCTTGATATTTGTTGGATTCATACACTCATAAATGTATCTGGTGTTTGCTTCCCATTTTTATCAGGTTAAGAAAAGTTTTATCTTAGGCTTATTCCCTTGTCAGCTTACCTTCACACACATAAAGTGGTATATCAAAATAATTACCTTTTTTTCATTGGCTCCACAAGACTTTAAAGTGATGATTTATTAAATAAGTTGAAACATTTTTTTCTAACTTTTTACTTTTAGGATGTTGACCTTCAAGATCTAACCATACCCCCGGATTCTTGAAAATTTGCATGGTGTGCAAGATCGGTGCAGGAGCTCAAGCAGGCAATATGTCTGCCATGCGATCCAGGAACAGCCTGCAGGGGTATGCACAAGCACTCCTGCACTACTCCTGCATGGACGAAGTCCTTGTATGCAACTCACTCCATTTGCAGGAGAAATCTTTGCAAATTAGGTGATTTTGCAGTTTACTATCATATTTTAGAATGTAACTCCGTCGAATGCACTTTTGCCAAACATGGAAAATCGAAAACGGTAATGTCGAACTCCAAAAGCCAACCTAGGAACGGGTTTTAACATGGGTCGAGATAGGTGTTCACTGCTATTGCTGAACTACAAACCTCTCCCCTATCTCAACCCATGTTAAAACCCATTCCTAGGTTGGCTTTTGGAATTCGACATTAACGTTTTTGCTTTTCTGTGTTTGACAAAAGTCCAGTCAATGGAGTTACATTAGAAAATCTGATAGTAAACTGATTTTGCAATCCAGGAAGCTTGCAACCGTCCATGCAGGACTAGTGCTATCTGCAGAAATGTACATGGTTAGTAACCGAGTACATTTCTGCAAAATCTAAAATGGAGCTGTGACAGCTCCAAATAAAGGATGCATATCATCTGGTAAGCATGCCAATGGCCAATTATAAGACCATTGGCATTGCAAACATTAAAAAAATACAAAAATCAACTTTTATTTTTTTTAGCCCATCTCGGCTGTTTAAGTGTAAGGCAGTGGCACACAAATGAGATCAGGGGGAAATAACAAAATGAACCTAAATTAAGCATTTTAACTAAAATCAGTATTCTGTCATGCAAGTCAATGGCAGGCAGAAGACAACATGGCCAGTGAGTAGTAGTTGCTAAGGGGGGAGGCTCAGTGTGAGACATGTAACTATGCATTAGCAGGCAGTCCTATGCAAATGAGGGGAAGGATAGTGAATCCCAGTTTTCCCCAGAATGTGAGTCAGGTCCCAACAGTGTAAGAGTAGGACTAGCTTGGTGCAAGCCTAGGAGTTAGGTGACATCATGGGGGGGGGGGGGTGTCAGGCATACTGTAAGTGGATTAGAGCCCTGTGGCTAGGGTTTGCTCCTAGCTTAGCACAGCTAAGCTAGGGGGTGTGTCCAAACCTGCCTAGCACTCTTTACAAAGCCGAAGCGGGTGTGCGTGCCATGCACCAGGTTTTACAGGAAGAAAAAAAGATGTTAAACCAGGAAATGGCAGCACTGTGCACATTTGAGTACTTTGTTTGTGTGCCGCACACTCGGGCTTAAACAGGAAGGCAATGGGAAGGGAAAACAGCAGTAGGAAGGTAATCAAGGAGAACTAGCTTAGCTGGCAGGTGAAATGTATCAGAATCAGCCAATTACACAGGCAGCAGACCAGCCCAGCCCAGAACACTACTATAAACAATACAAACACTTTCCCCTCTGTTTTTTCCCACACTCTACACTATTGGTGTATACAAGCAGAGAAATTTTAACAAACAAATCTACAAAATGAGAAGGGCTGCAGCAAGCAACATAGAACAACATGTGCAAGAAGCTGAGGGTGGTGAGGATATGAATGCTGCCAATCAACCCACAGTGAGGAGACAGAGAAGAGTGTACAGACCCAGGGTAATCTACCAGGGGCTACATGAGCTGGAGATAGTGGAGTGCTGTAGGTTGGACAGACACCTCCTACAGCAAATTGTTGAGCTGTGCCAGCCACATCTGATACACCAAACTAACTGAGGGAAACCCATCCCAGTGGATACCAAGGTATGTGTAGGCCTAGGAATACTAGCCAAAGGTACCTCCCAAAGCTCAACTGGGAATATCATGGGGATTTCACAGGCATCAGCATCCAGAGTATTCCACCAGTTCCTGGATGCCATATCAGCAAATGCCAGTGAGCATGTATATTTCCTCAACACCTGTGAGGTGTTGCCCAGTAATATGCGTCTTTTCCACCAAATAGCAGAATACCTTGCGGTAGTGGGTGCTATAGACTGCACGCACATATGTATCAAACCACCACCTGGTGATCAGGGTAGGGCCTACAATAACTGCAGGGGCATACCCTCCATCAACTGCCAGGTCATATGTGATGCCCAGGGCTTTATAATGAATGTGTGTGCTGGCTGCCCTGGAAGCTATGACGATTCCACATATGGCATCTGACACAGCTGTACCAGAGATTTGCCAATGTGGACATCCCCTACGGTCACCTAGTGGGGGATGCTGGTTACACACTGGAGCCGTGGCTGATGACCCCCATCAGAAATGCACACACACCTAAATAAAAATGCCATAATGAGGCACACGCACAGACCAGACTTATAATAGAGCATGTGTTTGGGATGCTCAGGTCATGGTTCTGGTGTCTGGACACATCCAGTGGAGCCTTGCAGTACTCACCAGCTACATGTACCCAAATTGTTATGGTATGTGCCATGCTGCACAAAATGATCCTGCGGAAACAGCTGCAGCAGGAACAGCATGGGGCAGGGCCACACCCCCCCCACCAATGCCAAGGCCTGCACAGGCACAGAGTGACTCAGAGGAGGAACAACCTGAGCCTGCCCCAGTAGGCAGATGGAGGTGTGCCCAGTATGCTGAGGCTGTGGCAAAGAGACAATGCATAGCACAAACACTGACACAGTAGGAACCCAAGGAATGACACCTCTCCCTGACTCACACATACAGTAAAAGGGATGCCAAACATGACACTACCTGTGCTCAACCATGTATAGGGAGTGTACTATGTGCATCCAACATAGGCAGCCCACCAGCACCCTCTGCTAGTCTCAAGGTAAGTTAATCAACCTACCAACTGCCAAATGGAGTAGAATGTGTCGTTACCTGTATCTATGGTATGGATATGAGCATACAAGGGAATACGGTAGCTGAATGTTATGGCAGCAGACAGTAGACACCCATAGTGGCACCATGACATCTGTAACACATACTGGAGTCACCATAGTAGTCAGTACTACACAGGGTGACAAAACCCACTGCAGAAAATGTGCTGAGTGACATGTGTGTCCATATGACCCACACATGCCAGTCAGGGCGGTTCACATACCCAACAACAGTCTCAGCCAGAAGGACAGGTGTAGACAAACCCAAACAGAGCTTGTGCTATGGCCCCTGAATGATGACTATGGTTAACAGACAGACTACATCAGGTCAGGCAGTGGGATGTTATTTCTGAAGGGTAGAAGTCAGACACTATTATGTAGGGCATCCAAAGCTACGATCTGTAGTACACTGGTATGCCTCTAGTCAGCATGATCGGTAAGAATATAGAATGAAATGGGGTACCTGACATACCAGTACAGTCATAGCAAACGTGTAAAAGTGTCAAGTGTGCCCCCCCATCCTATGTAGTAATGTAATAACAGTCAGGTGTGCCCCCTCAACTCTGTGCAGAAATGTAGAAATAGACAGGTGTGCACCCCCCATGTAGTCATGTAAGAATAGTCAGGTGTGCCCCCCCATCCTATGTAGAAATGTAGAAATAGTCAGGTGAGGCCCCCCACCCTACATAGTAATTTAATAACAGTCAGGTGTGCCCCCCAACTCTGTGTAGAAATGTAGAAATAGACAGGTGTGCACCCCCCATGTAGTCATGTAAGAACAGTCAGGTGTGCCCCCCATCTATGTAGAAATGTAGAAATAGTCAGGCGAGCCCCCCCCACCCTACATAATAATGTAATAACAGTCAAGTGTGCCCCCCAACCCTGTGTAGAAATGTAGAAATAGACAGGTGTGCCCCCTCCCTACATAGTAATGTGATAACAGTCAGGTGTGCCCCCCAATCCTGTGTAGAAATAGTCAGGTGTGCCCCCCCCATCCAACGTAGAAATATAGTAACAGTCAGGTGTGCCCCCTCCAATCCTGTGAAGAAATGTAGAAATAATCAGGTGAGCCCCCCCCCCCCATCCTATGTAAAAATGTAGGAACAGTCAATGCCAAATGCTTGATGGATACCCTGCAGAAACAGCATGTCACCTGTGGGTGTACAACACAAAAGTCAGCACTCGAGTACAAACTATCTGAACTCGATCCACACATTAAATACAGATGGGCATACTGGGCATGCTCACACACTTAAACACATGAAGGCCATGTCTGCAAATACCAGTGGACCATACATATCTGGCAGTCGCAGTTGTTAGTGCAGACACTCATCAGTATGCACCACTCATGCCTTGCACACACAGTGGATAGGGATACAGACATATATGTAAGGACAACACATTATAATAAGCCAAAGGTAGACGTACATAGATGTGTGGAAGAGGGTGACTGTGACAAGGAGCCATCCTGGCCTGTCCCACCCAGCACAGAGCCAAAGGGCCCCAACCACATGAGGATCAGATGTCACTCACTGCAGATACTAGCCACCAGTATCTGTCAGCATTGCAGACTATGAGGTGCACGTGCCAGCTGTGCAACATGACTATACAAGGAAGTAGTCATCTAGCAGGTGTATACACGTACCTGTGAAATATGACCCTGTGTGTGCCCACATGTGGCGTGTCAATCTCTAGATGAATGGGTTATGGCTCATGCACAAACACTGCCCTCCCCATAGCCCTAGTATGACAAGCCTGCTAAGGTCATCCACTGTGAAATACACCTTTGGGAGAGCTGTAGCCCAATAATCTCCATGGTGCGTTCCATAACTGCATACTGCTGTAGTGTCATAAAATAGTTAGGTAGGAATTCAAATCCCAGACATGGCAACTGTGTGTGTCTCTGTCTGTATAGAGAGCAATGCTTTTTAGGGTAGTCACACTCCCTACAATTCAAATGCTCAACTTTGGCAAGGCTGCTGATGTCATTCACCTAGTAATACACCTCTGGGAAGACTGCAACCTAGTAATCCCTGTAGTGCATCCTGTAACTGCGTACTGCTGTGTTGTGATAAATTAGATAGCTGTTCTAATCCCCGACTTGGCAAGTGTTTGTGTGTCTGTCTGGGCAGAAAGTAATTCTTTTTATGGTAGTCACACTCCCTACAATTCAAATGCTCAACTTTGGCAAGGCTGCTGATGTCATCCACCTAGAAATGTTCTAATCCCAGACTTGGAAAGTGTGTGTATGTGTCTGCCTGACTCTGTCTGTGTAGAGAGCAATGCTTTTTAGGCTAGTCACACTCCTTACAATTCAAATGCTCAACTTTGGCAAGGCTGCTGATGTCATCCACCTAGAAATACACCTCTGGGAAAGTGATAACCCAGTGATCTCTGTAGTGTGCCCTTTAACTGTGTGATAAATTAGTTTGGTAGCTGTTCTAATCCCAGACTTGGCAAGTTTGTCTGTCTGTGTAGAGAGCAATGCTTTTTAGGGTAGTCACACTCCCTACAATTCAAATGTTCAACTTTGGTAAGGCTGCTGATGTCATCCACCTAGAAATACACATCTGGGAAAATTGTAGCCCAGTAATCTCCGTAGTGTGTCCTCTAACTGTGTACTGCTGTAGTGTGATATAGAACTCTGGTAGGATTCTATTCTCACCCATGGCAGTTCTGCATGTTTTGTGGGTGTTTCAATGTCTGTGTAGGGTGCAATGCATTTTAGACTACTCACACTCAGCACGTTTCAAATGCCCAACTTTGGCAATCCTGCTGATGTCATTCATTGTGAAATACACCTTTGGGGATGGAACGATTCAGTGATCCCTGTGTTGCATCCTATAACTACTCCATGCTGTAGTGTGATATAGACCTCTGTTAGGGGTTCTATACCCACACATGTCAGTTGTGGATGTTTTGTGTGAGTATGTCACTGTCTGTGTAGGGAGCAATGCATTGTAGCCTAGCCACACACAACAATTTCAGTGTCCTACTTTGTCAATCCTGCTGATGTCATCCAATGTGATATACACCTTCGGGGAAGGAGTACTCCAGTAATCACTGTGGTGTGTACTATAACTGCATAGTGCTATAGTGTAATAAACTAATTTGGTAGGGGTTCTACTCCCAGACATGACATGTGTGAGACACCTGGGCCCAATGTGAAGTGGGTTTTGCAAATTTCTTATATGGTGGCACTAGTATATATTACAATGTCAGCCGTACAGGGATAACAGATGTAACATAGCTGAGAAGCTGGAGTGCAAATCCATACCCATACATGACATCAAGGCCAGACAATCACAGTTAGCATCCCCAGTATTACCCAGAGTACACTCTCAACCCATGTCTTATACACACACACACACACACACACACACACACACACACACACACACACACACACACACACACACACACACACTCACACACACACACACACACACACACACACACACATGCCTAGGCAACAGCCAATATGTGGGTAGTACACTGCATATTGGCCACTGATAGTAACTATGGAGGGATTGCAGTGGGCTACAGAGGGTGTGGCACCATGTCCATCTGTCCAATAGGCATGTACATGTAGACAGTGCACCTTCCCCATGTTCCCCACTGGACACCTGCAACACCTGTTGCCATCACATGTGACCCCCAAAGGACATACCATGCCTGAAAACATGCCCTGTATGGACAGATGCCACTGACACCAGGGAATGCCATTAGCATGCTATCAATGTAGGTGCAGGGTAAACCTGCGGTCCATTACCAGTTCCCGCCACAGGTGGTCAAGACTGGCACATCTGATGATAATCTATGTAAACAACATGGGCCAGACACTGCAGGTACGATTCCACATGTCACTGTACATGCATGTGGGAGGTGTGCTCATCCCAAACACCATCCATGTCATGGACTAAGGAACACATACATGGCAAGCGATGCACAGCATTGGCCACACACAATAGTCACCCAGGTGACTGGAAGGGGGATACAATACCCACCTGTGTGGACAAATGCAGAAACTACAACCCTGAGCCACAATGCTGACCATTGTCATGTGGCCTGATGCCAAGGTATACCCATCACCTAGCCTTGTATAGCCATCTGGCACAGTCGACCACCACACACCCATGCAGAAATGCACCCAATGCATGTCACTACTGACACTCTGTGTGTTTGTGTGTGTGTGCTGTATGAGGTATATGATCACATCCACACTCACTATAACCCCCATTGGCATACTGAAGCATGCTGTCTGATGTCAGACACCTCCCCATACCCTTTGCCCATATCACCTCTGCATGACCCCTGTGGTGCATGTGATACCTGCACAATAATATGTTGTAGAAATCTCACTAGTGATGGATTGTATTCCTGGCCCTGCCAAGTGGGTCAATGTGTGTGCATCCCTGTGAGAATGTGGCTGTGTTGATGCTGGCACCTGTTCATATGGACAGGCATGTGTACTACACCTACCGTATAGCTAACATATCCCTGTTGCAGCTGTCACCCACCATCACGTATACATTCTGAGGGCTTCACAACATGTAACCTATGTGGTGCATCCAATAACTGCATAGAAATGTGGTAGCACTACATAGTCATCTGGCATTCGATACCCTGTGCTGGAAGGTGTGTGACACAAACATTATTAAGTTTTATTCTCCCACCTCTCCCTGACTTGTCTTTGCCTCTGTCTGCCTCTCTCACACCCTCTCTGGTGAATGTGGAGACTTACACCTGCTTTGCTTAGGCAGCAGCATGTGTATTTTAAGTGATGCTCATGATCAGTGGATGGCCTCTGCATGAATTGAAGCCCTCCCCTAGCTGATTGCATGTGGAACAGCTGTTGTAACATTCCCATAGCCATTTGCATGGAAACACACTCCAATATCTAGGAACATCATGTTAATGTTGGCCTTTTTCATTCACTGTGAGCAGGAACTAGATCTGTTGCTTGGCAAACAGCATCTCAGATGGATTGGGGATTTACCTCTAACAACATACACTATAGAAACAGGGCAACACACAGGAGGGGGATGTGCCTGACCTGACTACAGACTGTAAGTGCTGCTATACTGCATTTGGAGTAATGCTGGTTTAACAGTGTGTGTGTGGATATGGCTGTCCTACATATTTTAATACCTGCCATGTCAGTTCTATATTTATGATGAATCCCCATCTGTAGGGTCATCTGCAGACTGGGCAGAGTGTTGTGCCTTTGGATTCATGTGTTACCCACAGATCATCTATCTGTGAGCTGCAGCAGGAAGTGTGAGGATTGCATTCTGTAGATGGTGAAAGCCGTGACAGTTACTGACTTCATATTCCTCATAGGACATATGTTGCAACAAACCCTGTTACAACATTAAATGTATGAGGTTATCACAGCAACATGTCAATATTGGCCCTGTGTATGTGCTTCCACCCACAACTCTGTCAACATTTGTACATATGTTGTGCATTAAGAGGTGCAAATGTGCTGTACACATCATTAGTGTCATCATATCTGATAACAAGCCAGTGAGATATCAGACTGCTACCACATATTATGTACAGTAGGGGTTATATTTGATGACATAACCTGGACATTTTGTGGTTGTTTGTACAGTACTGAGGTCTGTGTACTTATGGTGAATGTTGACAGTGTGTGTATTGTTAATATGTACTTTAGCCTGTGTACAGACTGTGGTAGATGTCATTGTTCTAGGTCCCATCCCATCTGATGTTACATGCTGCTCCACTGTATGTTACCGTATTGGCTTACATGTTTGTAGGGCCATACACACACATGTCCCATACCACAGACAGCCATCAGACCAAACTGTGTAGCAGCCCAGTATATGTAGGGTTAGTCTGTGAGTGGCACATAAGAGGATGGTGTTGAACAGATAGTCCATATACTGTAATATTATGCTAGCTTACCATATGTGGCTGTGGCTGTGTTCACATTGGTTGTGGTTATGCATTTTCACACAGGTGCATCTTACCCTGTGCTGTGACATGCCTGTAGAGCCTACTATTTATGCAGGTACATGTGCATTCCCCCATAGGAGATGTAGGCCAGGGTTGAGCCAGTCTGCCTGTAGCCTGCACAGTGCATTGTTACATGCCTAGCAGCTTAGTGTACTTACCCAGTGAGATGTCATGTCCAGATACTTGCCAGATGTACTGCTGCCGGGCCTTCTTTAACAGTCATGTATGTCAGACAGAGCAGTAGGATGCTGTACAGATGTATGTCAATATCTAGTGGGTAGTATGTGGTCAAGGCACCCCTGTACCAGCGGTTATTATGTGTCAGGACAGACAGGGGTGTGTGAATGCATAACCTATGGTGGCAAATGTATACCAGTCATTATGTATTATACCCATCTACATGGCTGTTAACATCCATATTGTCAGGCTTGGTCCACATGTTTTGCACTAAGGGGTTCTGTGTATACCTCTGGACTGTACAGAGTGTGTCCGAATGTCCACATATATTGGCCAATATCTCTGCTGCAGTTCGCAGGGGCATTACTTGCTAGTAGCGGTACTGTACTATGATGCCTTTAGGATGTCTGTCAGTAGCCAATGACGCACACGTGAAAAGCAGATGTGACCTCCCACACACACCACGTCTGTGAAGACAATCCCAATTACAGTAGCAATAGTCTACTATTATACCTGCTATACATACCTGACATCCCCTTGCACTATAAAGTTGGGACTATAGGGGTTGGGGTAGGGCTACACTCCATGTTCAGGATATATGGTGACAATATATATACCTATAAAAATCCAGATATCTATATATATAATTACACATATACATATCGACATATATAGATGGGTATGTATATGTACATAGATATACATATACACACCCCGATATATTATACATATAGAGCAATATATGTCTACATATATACAGATAGTGATACATATGCACACATATGTATCCATATCTACTGATATATTGACAGTAGTAGGTATATCAGAATAGATATGTATGCACAAATATTTACATATATATATATATATATATATATATATATATATATATATATATATATATATATATATATATATATATATATATATATATATATATATATATATATATATATATATATATATATATATATATATATATATATATATATATACACCAACATAACTAGGCATATCTGTACACATAGGATGTGCATACATATCTAGCTATATACACATATCTATATATACTTATATGTATGCCTATATATACACATATGTACAAATGAAGAGATGTACACATGGCCATACATATGTGGCACTATACAGATGTGTATAGAGACATATGTATGAGTATATATGTGTATGCACATGTAGACATATAAACACCTATGATATGTATGCAATCATATTCCTGTCATGAGCAAACATCACGGTTGTGTATACCCTCCCGCATGTATCTCACAGTATGTATCTGCTATGTGCACATAATTATAAAACAACACGTGATGCAACAGTCATATTAATAACAAGGACTACACAAGGAACTAAAGGCAATTGTTCAATACTAATCAATATGTATATTGACAGCTATATTGGTAAAACAACAGCTGTTTTCACAGTGATCATGGTGTAGTGGTTAAATGCTGTGACTTCCGTGTAAAGGGGCCTGGGTTCAAGGCCTGCAAGGGCTGTTCATTCTGTTGCTGGGCAGAACAAGGACTGTTAGATACAGAGTGGTTAAGGCAGTATTGAGCAGCTTTAAGTGCATTTGCATTGGTTTGCATGAAGCTAAGTGGTGCTAAGATATGGGTAAACGTACAGGCGCTTACACAGTGTGGGCAGCACTTATCAGTGCGCAAATCAGCTTAGCTGTTATATTGCAGCAATGTTGCTACTTGCTAAGCATAGCTTAGCCCTGGTAAGCAGGACACACAACCCAGCCTGATAACCTCTAATAAGTGTATGTAATGCCATGTACAATATATGCACCTGCGGGCTGTCATTACAGTAGCAAGAGGTGTGAGTGTCATGTGTGGGACACAGACATATATGAGGCCTGTACAGCACTGTTATCCATGTGAATGTGTGAAGTACAGGTGTAGTAGCCCAGGGTACTTGCTGTCACACTGGCATGCAGTGTATCATGGCAGTACTAGTATTGACAGTGCTAACCCAGGCAAGAGCAGAGTGCTTAATGTAGTACTGACAACAGGCACACCTGTGAGCATGGCTGGACACCAATGTCTCCCTGTTGTATCCCTGGTGTGTGAGCTGTGTCACAGTATATACCCCTTACTGGTCTGTCAATGCACTCATGCTACTGTATAGCAACCTGCCAAGTTGATGACTGTCGGTCCCTGTACAGATGTGCAGATGTCAGGTATCCAACTAGGATATGTGCAGACAACCTAGGCTTGATTGATGCCCTACTATGCATGTGGCATGTGCATGAGATGCATATTTCTGTAGTATCAGTGTTGGGGTAGACTATGGGTTGTTTCGCAGTCATGGCCAATGTAGGATGGTGGGTATGGCAGAGTGTCATCATGGGTTTCAGGGAGTACAATATCCAGTGAGGGATGTGGGTGCTGTGTACACTGTTATTACACCAAGGTACATCAGGTATATGTTATGGATACCACTGTCACCATCAATCATACAGGTAACTGTTACCACAATCCAAGACAGTTATGCATGTGATGTGTGCAGCCTACCTGTAACACATTGGAGACATCAGTGATAGGCCCTGGTATCTCAGATATGTGTCTGGCTGTTATGTGTCTGTAAATGTGTGTATGATGGTATGCCACACTATGTATTGTCCAAATACAAATTACATCCCTCATTAGCATACTGTACATGCTGGGGGATGTTTTGCATGTACCATGTAACCTGGGACACACCTCACCCTAAACACTGTGCAGTGTGTGCAATATAAACCACACACGTCAGTATCACAATATTGCTAGGTAGGGGTGTAGTCCCAGTGATGGCAAGTCACAGTGTGCATGTATGTGGATGGGGCTACATCAGGTTACAGGGTATACATGCCTCAGTGGGCCACCTGTCCATGTGGCACAGGCAATAATTGGTATAGTAATCTGTGAGATGTGTTTGACTGTACCCAGATATGACACTGCCATGGTATCAGCACAGTGACATACACAGTTGTGAACTATGACTGCAGACCATCCTCATGCTGACACATGTACACCTACAACACAAATGGATAACATTTTAGAGACCACAGCCAAACAGTGTTACTAACAGCTATAAGGCATCCTTGCTGGATGGCTACATTACCTGCCAAATATGCCTCACACTCTTCCCCATACAACATGTTACACTGCAAGACTGTGTTACACTGTTGTACAGTCACTGCATGCATCAGAACCATATCAGTCTGTCCCTGTATTGATGGTATGGATGACCGGGATGGGGCACAGGTATCATCATATGCACAGGGTGTGGTATTGGTTTGCCAGAGGCTAAGGGTGGGCCATACATTTGACACCATGTGTATGGGTGAGTGGTGTACTCCGGGGAGCTGGCTAAGGTGATGTGATGTGTGTAGGTATGGGGTTGCCCTAGGTGTGTTTGCATAGTGTGTGGGTATGCATGCACACAGTTCTGTCATTGGCTGCCCTACACAGGTGTTTATGGACAACTGCAGACCATACCTGGCAGGATGTGCAGTTCACTGCCTCCGGCCATGGATACGTGAACTGTGCCTGCCAGAGTTCGGTGGGCATGTCCAAGTACAGGCGTTGATGTGCTACTCTCACCTGCTGATGACATTTGTCTCCTGGTACCAGGTCCCTCCTAGGACTGGCCAGGACCATGTGCATGTGGCCTACTGTGGTGCGGTGTGGACAGCACACTCTCCGCATTGCTGGGGCTGCTACTGCCACTAAGGGAGCCCCTTGGTGTCCTAGCACATCCATGTTGACTGCCAACTGTTGGTGTTGTTGGCCCATGTCCATGCAGGCATCACCGCATTCCCATCACACGTTGAAGCACGGACACACCACGGACGATGAGGCCCATCATCTCATCATGCTGTCTGTTTGCTTGCTCGGTAGAAGCATGGATGGCACCCGACAGTTCACAGAGGTTGTCGCTTACAGATCCAAGAGCAGCCCTCTAGAGCCAAAGGCCCTGTCTGGTGTAATGCTCAATAAGTGCCTGCACCACCATTACAGCCTGAAACATGCTTCTGCTGGTAGCAGCTATGTAGCCTCTGCCAGGGGCATGATGTCCAGCAGTGCTACCATGAGCACCCTTGGACATCTGCCTATGTGGCAGCCTGCCAGACATCTGGCTATGCTTGCTGTGACTGGACACAGTAGGCATGTTTACCACACTTTCCTGTGCATTGCCACTGAAGGCCAGTTGTCCCTCTGCTATGGTCACTGGTGATGGGGTGTGTATAGACACTGAAACTTTGTGTGGGGGGTGGCTAAAAGGTAGATGTCAAATGTTGGTGCAGTGTCAGCCCCTGACAACCCCACCTGTGCCTCAACATTATCATCATCATCATTGGTGCCTGTATAGACACCTACATCAGATTGCATGCAGAAGGAACCCTGACCCACCTCTCCACCTGTGGGAGAAAACAATAAACTCACTTTAAAACCTGTACAGCATTGCCTAACAGTACACACACACACACACACACACACACACACACACACACACACACACACACACACACACACACACACACACTTCGTAATACCTACCTGTCCATGGCTTTACAGACAGTCCCACATATATGTCCATGTGTTACCCCATCCTGCATCACACTTGTTAACATACACACATTGATACCACTCATTAACATCACAGTCCTCTAAATGCCCACACAAGCGGCCACAACACAAGGCCTGTTGCTACTTTACCTGCCTGACCTGTGTGTAGTGGATTTACATGGCCTCACTGCTGTCATTCTGTATGCACCCTCTGTATGGCTGGAAAGATGTGCATGGCCCCTATATGTGTGGGCTACTATGTTGTATCCATAATAGCTCCCACTGGGGTGTAATGTGTATGTAATGCTCACTACATGCCAGATATGCTGCTCCATCAACCCATCATGTGACACCTGTAATATTTGGATACACTCCCTTGTGTTGACTATTACTTCCCCAATGCATCTGTAGAGCTGCATATGTGGGTTTTAGGTGACCTCTCTGCTCACTGCAATATTAAGTGTGCACCTGGAGTCTACCTTCCCTCTGGATGCCTGTTCCATGCTACAGACCATATTATACTATTTGCTGTCCTGTAATGTAATTACACCCATGACAGGTATTCCTGGTGTGTAATGTGGCAGTCCATGTTCATGTACTGCATGGTCCCAAAGGGGGGTACAGCCATATGAACACACCACAATCACACGTGTATACATGGCCACACACACAAACACACACACATCATACATGCATCTATCTCCCACCACTTCATCAGAGTGACCCTGCAGGCAAACTAACTAACCATCAGGATGCACACACACACACACACACACACACACACACACACACATACAGGTGAGGTTGCACAATGATTGTACACACAGTCCTCCTATTATCCATCTGCCAACATACAGGACATATGGTACAGAACAGTATGCAGTTCAGCTATAGTCAATCCATGCTAGCAACATTATACATGTGTGTGATGCATGTGCTGTGACTAGGTGATGCCCCTTCCCCTGGATACCACTGCACTCATGTACACATTATTGCTGTGCACCTGTTCTGCACCCTGCCATGTACTGTGCACCACAACTCACAGGTGTACAACCCATTGCAAAATGTGTAGTACTGTCAGTTATGTCAGCTTTACTTCTCACAGCCCCTATGTTTTTCAGCAACACATACCTGGGATGATATGTAGACTGTTGTCATTGGTGAATGCATGATGCCTTATTTACAGCTGTCAGCATCAACAGACCATGACCATTGCAGAAATGCTTACACTGACAACCATCAGAGCATACCGTGGCTATGGGGGGGGGGGGTGTACACACATTTATTGATTTTACACACACATCCTTGATCTGCCATGGGACCACAGCACCGCATATCTTAGCAGTACACAAGCACGGTATGTGACATATGTCCTGTACTTTCACATGCAGTGTCTACATATTGTGTTAGGTGTGTGGCTGCTGACTGCAATACATACATACCATGTGGGCATATGTGTGCACACCATTATCATGACAGTTTATCACACCTCTTGTTGTGTGTACTACAGCAGTCACTGCTCATGGCAGGGGTATACCAGCATGCGCCTTCTGCAATTGCCAGTATATGTTCAGTCTTCCCTACACGTCCCCCTATTCTGCATGATTGCAAGGTCTAGTCATGTGCACATCCCATGGTGTTCACACAATCCCATCACTATTGCAGTGTGGGTAGGGTAATGGTTGCCATAGGTCCTGAACCTGAATACATGCAAATAGAACCATTCCTACCATCCTTAGGATCCCTGCTGCACTGCACTGGTGTGTTATGCTGAGAACCCCCTCCCTCAGCTTTTATGCATGACAGGTAAGCCCTACACATTTGTGTCACTTTGCAGTGTCCCATACACTGAACACCACATGTTTCAGCCTAGACCCAGCTGATAATGTGGACTGCCATAATGCCTTAAGCCATAGTGTATCTCTGCAGTGGTTGGTATTGTCCTACAGGTATATACACTGGTGTTGCACTGTATATGGGTGCTGTTCAGAATATGTCACTACTGTAGGCCATGTCTACCAACAGTATGTTACTCCCTGTGGACACATTCCACAATGATAGGATGTTAGTTGTCATGCAGGTGTGTGACATACTATTTCAATACCCCATCATGATCGCCCCTGTGAGACTGTGCATTTCACAGCAACAATACATGCACATGTGCAGCATGCATTCAGGGTAGGTGTGTTAGACTGAGCTTCTAAATTGCTTAATCTGTGTAAGCAGTGCTTACCCCCCTGCAAACAGGCTTAGACCCGCTTACTGCTGCTTAAAAGTGCTTACTCCTGCTTACCCCCGAGCAAATTTCTTTAAAGAAAAAGAAAAAAGGATTGATAGGAAAGTGGTGAAAAAGGGGCACAAAGAGGGAAAGACAATAGGGAAAATAGCTAAGGATGTGCAGGAAGGGTGTAGGGAAGGTCCATAGCTGCCCATTTCTTCTACAGCAACAGCTGTGCATATACACTGAACTTGGAGGCAGATTTGGACACTCAAACCTCTGGGAGAGGGGAGAGGACAACAATAATAAGTTGTGATGCCAATTAGACCAGATTATATGTGTCCAGTGGACATGTGTGCGAAATGGACAGCTATGTATGGGACAAGATTTTTTTGTGGAAACAGATTGCCCTTTTTTTTTCAGGTGAGAGTGGGATGTTGGGGAGGGGTAGTAGGTATATTTGGGGAGGTATGTTATGTAGGTTAACAGACAAGACACTCAAGACGCATGCAGGGGCAGTATATGACACATATGGGGGTAAACACTTTGATGGGGAGAGGTGTTGGGATATCAGAAGCCCACAAGCCCTCTAGTGGTAACAGTGAGACTGAGGTCCCCACCCATGGGCAGTCACCACAGTACCTTCACAGTGCCAAAGGTGGCTGTGCTGGGGGCTGAGCCGCAGAGCCAGGCTGACTCTCTAATCACAACATGCATCCCTCAAGCTGTCATCAAAGATCAACAAACTGCTCGTTGATTGCTCTATGCACCACGACCCTGAGCTGGCGACGGGTGACAGGTGAGCCCCATCCCCTGAAGCGGTTCCACCCAAAGATGGTGCAGGACCAATGGACAGGGAGATGTGGGGTTGGGTCCTAGACATGCTGACACCCGGTGCCTCGACCAGCTGACATGGGAAAGGTGGGTCCGCTGGGACTGGCCTTCCCAAGCATGCTATAGTGTTTAGATTTCATCATCACATATGGGTTAGTAATGGTCAACACATTCCAGGGTTAGGTATAACAGCATGCATAGATATTCCCATTAACCCAGACACCAGATATGGAACAGTTGCATAGTAAACAAAACACATGCATATATGGGACCACAGTGGTAATAAGAACAGCATGCAGTACATTGATGGCACCATGCCAACAATGTTGAAATAATTCAATATGGCACATGCATGGGAACCATTAAAATATTTATAAAACAATTGGACATTATCAGAGTCAGTACATACCAGTTGGGGTGGTTATATTGATTATTGTTGGAGATAAGATGGGGGGGGGAGATGTCAATTAACAAGTAGTATATTCCTGTAGTCCACATTACTTTCCTAGTCAGTGCTGTTATCTGTACCTTACAAGTCTTATCACACTAACTTCTAGCCTTATTTTGGACAGGAATGAATGTTTGTTAACACCGACTAACTGTTTTTACACATATGCCCGGATTCCAGGTTGATGTTTTGCACTATGCTATCCAACTCATTCTGCACAGACTCGGGCCATGTGTTATCCACAGCTGGTGTGCCTGGACAGATCTAGAATATTGTCCTCTTCCACGTTTAGTGACCTGACACACACACACACACACACACACACACACACACACACACACACACACACACACACACACACACACACACATATACATGCTTTCCTACACAGTTATATTATGTAACACAGTGTGGGCAACAGTGACCAGTGATACTTTATTATTCAGAGAAACTGTAACACTCACAATTCTGTACAATACCAAGGTGGACAGTACCAATACAGGTAATATTGGTATGTATTTCTCAGCAGAGTGTTTGTATCCAACATACCTGTGGGAGCAATGTTTGTTAGCACTACCTGACTGTTGCCACACAAAGTTCCAGATTACACATTAGTATTATGCACATACATCTCACTCTGTTACTGTACACACTCTGGTCACAGCTTGACAACATGGGAGTTTAGATAGGCCATACTTGCAATATTACTCTCCTAACAGTTTCAGGGGTTGCTACAGTGACAGGTGTGTTTTCATGATGGTTGACAATCACTTGTATTCCCTGTTTGCTGGCTACACATCAGGGATCATCCCACAGACTTACCAGGAGGACAGGGGGACGGGCAGCAGATATGGGCACATATACTGGACATTCTGGCCTCGTGTACAGTTGTGGGGTATGAATCTCTATACAGTCTAATTCCACTCCAACGATTCAGATCATGGCTGTATCTGCTACAACTTAAACACTGTCCATCACAGTTGTGTCTGCTATATTGATATTGCTGTATATTTCCAATCTGGTTTCTGTCTTATTAATCACCTGGGCTCATGCATTCTGACCTTGTATAGCAACACTCTTACACAGCATTCCTAGACAGTTATATGTTGTAGGACAGTGTGGGTGACAGTGATATGTAATACCTCATTATTCAGAGCAGCTGCATTTCATTCTTGTATTTCTGGGCACATTGTTGGTATCTGACAGACCTATGGGAGGAATGTTTATTAGCACTACCTGAATGTTCACACACACACTGCCAGGTTCCACATTACTATTATGCACATACATCTCACTCTGTTATTGTACACACTCTGACCACAGCTTAACAAGTCGGGGTGTAAATGGGGCATACATGGCTTCTTAGTAACATAAGGTATTGGGGAGTTACTAGTGTGCCAAGTTTGTTGTCATAGATGTGCATCAATCAATTGTATTTCCTGTTTGCTGCCTATATGTCTGGGATCATCCCACTGATTTCCCAGGGGGACAGGTTGATAGGCATTAGATATGGGCTACTTTAATAGACATTCTAGACATACCTGTACAATTGTGGGGTATGAATCTGTATACAGACTACTACCACTGGCAGGATTCAAACTGTGGCTGTGTGTGCTAAAGAAACAGTTCACATCTCAGTTGCATGTGCTATTCATTTTTTTGTTGACTGCATTTTCCTTGTTTACTGTCTATGTGTCTTTCAGTTGTACTAAATGGCCTCTGGGGATTACACCTGTCATATACAGGCATTCCTACTCATTCAATTTGTGGTGCATGGTGTGAGTAACAGTGCTTAATACTGCACTACTATTACATGATTGCAAATCTACATTACCATATGATACCAGAATATACACATGCAGTCCAGTAGTTAGACCTGTTTTGTCAGGCTATTACACTTTTATTGACATATAAACAATACTAGGGTGATACTTACACACATCTGGAATATCCCCTGATGCTCTACCCAGTTGGAGCCACTCCTCCAAGAGGTTCCCCCTTCTGCCGCTTCATGTCAGCATAGTGGTGTCTGACCTGCTCACCAGTTCGGGGTATGCCAGTGGCACTGGTGAGGTCACGGGTGAGACGGTTCCAGGCCTCTGCCTTATAATGAGAGCCCTGGTACTGGCCCTGTAATAGTCTCTGCGCATGGTCTTTAACTAGGAGTCCTGCCATGACCTTGGATTCCTGGCTGCATCAGCACTGCACCCGGAAGCGCACTCCTTCTCCCCTTACTGCCATAGTGCCTGCAAGGGGAAGCTACAACCAGTTATGAGCTGTATTCCCACCTCTTGAGTTTAAGTAGGGCTGGTTTCCTGCACTTTTCCGTGATTGACCAGTTTTAAAAAGGCTAAGCTATGGGCAAACCTGCTTACCTAAGGTTGGCATTGTTTAACGGGGTATACCACTGGGCACATAGAGTTAGCTGGTCTACACATTGCTCACACCTCCTAAGCTGGCCTGTGCAATATTTAGTGTTGCTTACATTGGACATTCAGTATAATGCCTTTTTGGCATTGTGTTATTATTCATTACACCTTATATGTATGCCTGGTATCCCTGATTGATGTGTGCATACACTCTGTGGGGTCCTTGTGTTTTATTGGGGACTTCAACACTCTGTTACAATTACACCTCACTTCTGGGCTTACTGCTGTACTCCAGTTCACATATTTATGTTATGTAGTGGGTTATGGTGCATATGACTGTATACTGATGCCTTTGACAGGGTCAGTTTGGTATACTATGGTGAGGACATGTTTACTACTACCTCGTTCTTCTGTACTTCTGTGATGGCTTGGTGGATAGCTACTGGGGCTATGGTGTATAGGGTCCTGGGTTCAAGACCTGCATGGTTGTTTATTTTGTTGATGGACAGAACAAGGGCCATTGGATACAGAGTGATTAAGGCACTTTTGAGCAGTTGTAAGCAGGTTTGCATGATGGTAAGCACTGCTAACCTGCCGTTACATCTGTTTGCAGAGAGTTAGCTTGAGAATTGTTTAGCCAGTGTAGGCATTGCTTACTGCTGTGCAAACGGGCTTAAGGCCACTTACTAGTGCTTAAATATGCTTACTACTACTTATGTGTGCTTAAACCTGCTTACTAGTACCTTATTCATGATGACACTGACACTTCACATGTGCATTTCCTGCAGTACTCCAGCTCATAAATATATATTATTTAGTGGGTTTTGCAATGACAATATTGGTCATAATGTGCTTTGCAATGGAAAATGGAATGTGCTGCATTGGAACTCAAGCTGAGAATGCCTGCTCATAAGGCAAATGCTCTGCCTACTACACTATTGCTATGCTGCTTCATTTGCATATATCTTCCTTGTTATCCTCTTCAGACTTTTAAGCTGCTTTAACTGTAGCTAAGCAATGGGCACACCAGGGTACCTATGGTTAGCTTTAATCAGATTTAAAAAAAAAAAAAAAGGGCTTCTTCATTTTATTTATATGTACTGTTGCTGTTTGGACTGTCGGTGGGGATATGCGGATACCTATGAGTAGTCTCGCTCATTTCTTACCCCTTTCTGCTGTTCTACATTGCAGGGGCATGTTTATTCTGAGAACTCTGCCCTCAGACATGCCCCCTGCACTCTTACATGCTCCGTGTAAGCCTAGGAGCTCAGGCAGCATGCCTTATTAATATGCATGGTGCGCTGCCATCCTGCTCCTAAACAGTCACTTCCGTGCAGGACTAAGCTAGTCCTGCACAGAAGATTAGTAAATCCAGGGAATAGTTTAAGTATATGAATTAAATTTTATTTATTTATTTACACTTTGTTTACCGGCTTAGTCCCACTTGACCAATGGTCTATTTTCAGGGGAGATTGAAGGTGGTATTCAATCTGACTAGGTGAAAATTGGCCAAGGTACCAGGAACTTCCACTACTGTTTTTTTTTTTTTTTTTTTTTTATCTTTTACATCTACCTGAACTACGACCAACCAAGGGCAGCAGCAATTGCCCTCCTTCCAGAAGGATAACCACTACAAGTTCTAGATAATTAACAAGCCCGGCCAAAGCTTACTGTTTGCTGTAACTTTAAAAGTGAATAAACTTAACAAATTGCAAATTACTTATGAAGTAAAACCCTAGATTTATATTCATATGCAAAATTTCCAGGACAAGTGCAATCCATCTTTCACAATTTCCAAGGCTGTTCTGATTCATAGATCCCCTTGTTGGTTCATAGGTTCATAGGTTCATAGGTTCATAGGTAGATACTAGGCTATCTGCCCTAGGACATTTATAAGCCTAGCCAGAGTGTGTTTGGCTTCCGCCTCCCTATTACATTAGCCTACTGTGCCTCTGTAAAGTAGGTCACAGAAGGTACCCTTTTAAGATTAGTTTACTGTGTCTCTGTCTAGCAAGGACACAGAAGAGATCCCAGGGGTGAATTTGCAATTTCCCATCCACGCATCCAGAATTCGCTTGAAGAGGGTCAGCAAGGGGCTATGTCTAACATGAATTGGGATTCTATTCCAGAGTGAGGGGAGCCTCTGGGAAATTAATCTGTCCCTCCAGCATGTCCTATTTATTTTTGTGCTGAGGTTTAGGTCTCTGGGGCGTGTAGCTCTAAGGGACTTGGATTTTTTGAGGTGGAGCATGCCCATTAATTCTGGGTTGGACATGGCTTTGTACGTCAGGCATAGATCGCCTCTGAGTAGGCGGTAAGCAACTGAGTAGAGCTGGAGTTTCTTTAGTCGAGCTGCATAGGACATCTGTTTGTAGCCCATGATCCTCTTGGTGAGGTACTTTTGGGGTCTCTCCAGTTGCTGCAGGTGTCGGGTAAGGTACGTCCCAAAAGGGGCATTGTATTCAGTTATGGGCCTGATGAGTGATGAGTAGAGGGGCACAATGACCTCTCTTGATCTAGATGCAAACCCTTTCGTGATAAGGTGGGCTATATAGAAGGTCTTTCTAACCACTTTGGCAACGTGATTATCAAAGCAGAGATTACTATCTACGTTGGTCCCCAAATCTCTAATTACTTCTTCTGTACTTAATGGATTACCACCTATGTGGTAATTTGTCGGCACCTTGTTTTTCCCAAAGGGGATGACTATGAACTTTTTAGCATTTAGCTTGAGGCCGTGCCTCTGGCACCAAGCATCCGTCTCTGTGAGACCCTTTTGGAAGATGCTTGTGTCAGCTGGAGATTCGATTATGGCCCCCAGTTTGCAGTCATCTGCGAACTTTGTCAGTCATAATCCCCCCGTGTTAGCCTGAACCTCAGAGAAGTATATACCGAACAAGAGAGGTCCCAGAACTGAGCCCTGTGGGAAGCCACTTGTAACTGGTTTGGATATGGACATGGCACCTGTGATTCTGATCATGTGGGTTCTATCTCTGAGCCAGTTTGCAACCCATCTTGTGATATAGGGGTTGATATTTAAGCTGGTAAGCTTATTTATGATGCCCGAGTGGGGTATTGTGTTGAAGGCTTTTGCAAGGTCCAGGTAGGCTGTGTGGACTACCTTGCCCTCATCTATGGCTTTGGTAACTGTTTCAAAGAAATCAACTAGGTTTAAGAGGCAAGATCTGCCCTTAACAAAGCCGAATTGGGTAGGTCCAGTGTCTGGAGGCTCCCAATGTCTTTGTTTATGAGTTCCATGATAATACGCTCCATAGCTTTACAGACCAGACTAGTCAGGCTTATGGGGTGCTAGTTTCCAGGGTCTGTTGTGGCACCACCTTTGGGTAGTGGGACCACTCTAGCTGTATGCCATTCTTTGGGTACATATCCTGTAGTAAGGCTAAGTTTGAACAGTGACTTAATGTGAGGGCTCAGTTCTTCTTGGAGCTCATGTAAGACACAGCCTGGGACACTGTCCAGTCCCATAGATGCTGTATTTTTTGCTTTGGAGAGGGCAGCTTTCACCTGTGCATCTGTGATGTCAGGAAGGTTGCATTCAGTTGGGATAGGCATTTGCTCCTTTGGGGGGGGAAGGGGGGGATAAGTTTGCGCTGAATCTGTCTGCTAGGATGTTGGCTATATCTGTAGGTTTGGTATATTTTCTACCATTATGCAACAATTCAGAGCATATCTGGGAGGTTCCGCCCATGTTCCTGACATAACTAAAGAAGGCCTTGTGATTATCTTTAGTGTCTAGTGCAATTTTTCTTTCGAAACTGGCCTTTGATGCCTTTATGAGGGGTCGAAGTTTCTTGCTAATACTGATCAGAGATGCCTTCCCTTTTTGGGATTTTGCTCTGTCATGTAGTAGTTTCCTCCTTCTGTTGTATAGCTTATTTATGGCCAGGGTCCACCAGACCGGTCTCCTGTTTTTGGAGGAGTGAGTCTTGGTTTTATTTGGGATAGCACGATCCATGCATTCCTGCAGGTGCTCATAGAATGCATTTATAAAGGATTCTGTGGATTGGGCTGTATTATCCTCTGGCCCAGGGGCTTTGAAGGATTCCACCTCAGTATTGAGAAGTGCAAAGTTGGCTTTTGAGAAATTCTTTACAGTGATTTCCTTGGCTGGGGGTGGGGACGGGATATGGATGTCCAGGGAAATTTGTTTATGGTCTGATCTTACCAATGAGGGGTTTACCTCTGGTGTGGAACATAGAGTCCCCATGTTGGTGATTGACCAGGTCCAATATGTTGTTCCCTATTGTGGGAGTGGTGACCAGTTGTTCCATTGCATTAGAGTTTATAAATTCAAGGAACCGTTGGGTGAGGGTGTTTGGGCTTGAGTAGTTTTCCCAGTCAATGACTGGGTAGTTGAAGTCACCAAATAACATAGTGTTTGGAGAGACCTTCATATTCTCCAGTGTTCTCAGGAATGCCAAGTGGGGTTCCTGTAATAGGGAGGGTGTTCTGTAGCAGGCTACAAACTGAAAGGCAGTTTTGCCCACTGTTAGTTGCACATGGATGGTTTCCGATGCTTCATGCAGTGCCACTAACCTGGAGGTGTAGGTATCTTTGATGAATATAGATACTCCCCCTCCTTTTGTGCTTCGGTCCGAGTTTTGGGGCCAAAACGCATGGTATGAGTTATAACCTGGTAGTGCTGGGGTGCTCTCAGGAGCCTTGAACCAGGTTTCTGTTACTGCACAGACATCGATTTTCTCCATACTGAGGAGAGCCTCGATTGCTTGCATCTTGAGGTTTAGACTTCTGGCATTGAGTAGCATTACCTTTAGTTTTTTTATCCTTGGGTTGTCTATGGAGGTGGGTTTTTCCTTTGAGCCTTGCCTAAAAAAGGCACTATGGGGGTGGCAAGAGCCTTGGCCAATATACGAAAGCCTAAGGGTGACAGGTGCAAGCCGTCCCTAGCGAAGCAACGTGGCTTGTCAAGCATGTCATCCCAGGCTGACAGACACTGGATCCCCTTTGAATGACACCAATACTTTAGCCAATTGTTGAAACTGATCATTTTGTCTTTATACTGTGGCATCATTCTTGGTGAGGGCAAGATGCTACTCAAGGCCAGGGTCATACCAGCCTGGGCTACATGGTCAGAGAGCTCCTCTATGTCTCTTTTCATGTAGTCCAGGGAGGTATGTCTCAGGTCATTCACACCAGCATGGACAATGACGGAGTCATACTTGTACTTGATTTGGAGTGACCTGAGTGCTTGCGTTATGTGGCGGATCCTGGCACCTAACAGGCAGCTTACAGTGACCTTCTCCTTGTTCAGTCTGGTAAGCAGGATGTCAGTGTGCCGGACAATAGAGTCCTCCATAACAAGTGTATTTGGTGTGTTGTTTGGCCTTAAGGGCTGTGACTGTGAGGCACACTGATTTTGTGAGATATGTGATTTGTGGGTATTGTTGAGGGGTGGCTGTTGCTTGGATATCTGCTTAGGAGGTCTTTGCTGTTTAGGCAGATTTTTATTTAGAGCCTCCGAGTATGTTTTTGTGTGTTTATGTGTTGGGAATGCAGATGCAATAGGTCTGTGTGAGACTGGATTTGTGGTGTGGATGGTTACCTTTTCCTCCTGACTGACTGTGCCAGTCTTTGGTTGAGAGAGCTCTGCCTCCAGTTTGGCTGTGTAACTGCATCTCTCACATGTATTAGAGTTTGTTGGAAGGAGGAGAGGGCTGTCTGTGTACATAAGGCAATTGTAACAATGCCTCAAAATTCCCAGATTCACCAGCTGGACTGGAGAGTAACCTTGAAACTGACCCTTGGACATACCAGATTAGTATAGGGAACTGTTTATTTACTGATCAGATTAGGGAAGGAAACTGATTTTTCACTTGATCAGGAAGGACCAATCGGGAGTATAATACTTATGAGAAGTCAAGGAGGGTGTAGTGCTTTAGTTAGTTAGTGTTTCCTTATAAGAGCTGAGCAAGTGCAGGGCTTTAGAAAGAGAACAGAGTTATGGTTGCCACTGTGCGGTCTATACATAAAGGCTTAAAATGTCATGTCCAAATGGGGCATTCTGTGTGAGGTGTCTATTTAAATGATATTCCTGGCATACTACCCAGTTTCAGTATTTGCATGGTATGAAATTCATAATTACCTAAACTACTTAAGTACAGGGCAAAGCAAGCTAGGATTACATAGGCATTAAGTATACTATGTGCCATATTAATAAGTTGCACACCTATGGTTTCCCAGGGTGGGAAATGAGGCAGGGTGAATAACAGCCACTTCAACCTATCAAATAACTAATAGATATAATTCATAAATAAGAGTGTACTGGAGTACATGTCACAGTGTCATAATGTCTGTGAGTTTGTCAGTGTGCATATGTACATATGTGTGTGTATGTGTGCATGTGTGTGCATGTATGGATATGCATCTGCGTATGTGCATGTGTGTGCACGAGTGTTTGTGTGTGTGCATATGTGTGTGTGTGTGTGTGTGTGTGTGTGTGTGTGTGTGTGTGTGTGTGTGTGTGTGTGTGTGTGTGTGTGTGTGTGTGTCTGTGTGTGTGTGTGTGAGTGTGTGTGTGTGTGTGTGTGTGTGTGTGTGTGTGTGTGTGTGTGTGTGTGTGTGTGCATACTGAGATCAGGAGCTAGTATCAGTGTGTGTGCTCCTGTTGGTACTACATTACTACAGCTACAGCTGGGCAGTGCTGAACTGCGTAACTGTCCCAGCTGTGTGGTGGACTGGTTCATAGTCATGCATATTCACAGGAAATGAGATGTTGGTCTTTAGGGAACTTAGATGACTATGAACCCACTGCATTGCAGTGCAAATCTGTTCATTGGTACAAGGTAATTTATACTGCAGTGCTATTGGCTATGAATACCAGCAGCAGAACTGAGTTCTCTAGCTGGTGTACTTATTTAGGTAGGGGTTCTAATCTCACTGCAGTTAACTAGTATACTGTGTGTGTGTGTGTGTGTGTGTGTGTGTGTGTGTGTGTGTGTGTGTGTGTGTGTGTGTGTTCATTTCGTTGACATTCAAGAGACCATATCTGGAATGCATGGCTAGGCTTAAAAAGGCCTTTGTGGTCATTAGCCTAAAAAACACCTATGATAAAAATAGTACGTTCACAAAAGGGATTTCATGATAAAATACAAATTCAAATAGCTTTTATGTAATCATCCAATTTTAAGACATCCTGACTTTTAAATGCCTTTTATATTACATACAGAAAATACAATTATGTGTTTTGCAGCAGGACTCTACCAAGACTGGGAAGTTATGGAACATCCAACAGTATACATTTCCTGAAAACTCACAGATGAGGAATGCAGCTATTCAGTAAAAGAAAATGAAACATTATGCATAAAGTAAACAGTAGACCCAATGACATGCTATTTATGGAAAAGTCTGTCATATTGCTGTTAATCGGTGAAAAAAGTAAATGTTAATGAATTATAAGGGTCAGCATACTCTTTTCTTTTCTAGTTTATTTTTGAACTGAAATGTTCTGACATAATGTGAGGATGTCTTTGGAGAAGTAAAAATATTCTGTGAGAGTGCTTTATCTCTCTTCAAGATATAACGTTCGAAAGAGAGACGCATGCACAATTTATTTTTTTACCGTAAATGGAAGTTTTTTTTCTTAATCTGTAAGCAGAGAAGAAAATGAAGTAGAGGTAAAGCTTTTTTTTAGTTCTAAATCATTGCAGCTGTTTTCTTTCCTTAGGCAGTTTCATATATAAATTGACTTTGTTCAGCACAGTAAGCACCAAAATTGCTGAGAATGGCAGTTTAATGGTTACAGTCAGAAAAGATTTAAATAATTTGTTGGGCCATAAAACTGCTGAAATATTGCTATAGTGTCATACTGAAATTATCCACTTTCAAAACAGTGTCACGTAACAATGCAAGCCTAGGGAAGAGCAGCATGTTATCACTGAAAGTAATGATTCAAGAAAGGACATTTGTAGAGAACTAATATAACAGTGCAGGCTGAATTTCAAGTTATAAAGCAAGAGTAAAGACATTTGTTATACATGCATATGATATACAGATATATATATATATATATATATATATATATATATATATATATATATATATATATATATATATATGTATGCCATCATCATCATTATTATCATCTTCAGTTCCTACTTCACATTTTAAATGTAGTAGGAGAGTTGCGTCGCCTTTCTTAATTTATATTCACTTTGCTTCATTCTTCAGCAGTCATATCAGCAGTCAGGGTTGGGAGGGTGGCCTAATGGTTAAGGTGTTTGCCTTTCAAACACAAGGTAGAGGGTTTGAATCTCACAAGGGATAATTGGCTAGACTTCAAATGGCTCGCAAGGGCAGTTAGCTTAGTGCGAACCTATGAGCCTATATTAGAGTGTTGCAGGTCTTCTCTCATGCAATCTAGTAACCCCTTGATTGGATGTCCTTATCTCTTGTGTTCTTCCTGTTTCTCCAACATCTTCTTTACCAAATTGACTTCCGTTTTCTTACACATGTGACAAAACCACTGGTATCTTCCCTCTTTGACCTTATCTGAAAATATGGACTACTTTGGGTTATGCATTGATGCCTACATATCTTTGTCTGTTCCACAGTAAGCATCCAACTTCCCATGTTATGCATTTTATCTCCATCCTATGCCCCCTAATCTCCTAGGATCTCATAAGGATTGCCTGGTATTGTATGATTTTCATAAAGATCTTCCTTTAAGCAGTCTGCATTGTCAGTTGTTCCTTCTTAGTAGAAGAAAAAAGAAGCTTCCCTACCCACAGTGATGCTGACTCCTGTGATTCTGAGGCGGATATACTGACCTGTATTGACCAAATGTCTCCGACCTCTGTATATGAGTAGGACACTGAGAATAGTTTATTCTCTATTTCTCCCTCAGACAAACTTTCCTCCTAGATTAGAATGATGAATTACTTCACACGAGAAGGTAAGGAAATCTCTTTGGCTCAGGTAAGGTACAGAGAAATTCTATATGTGCCTAAACATATTCCTCTAGTAATTGAAGCCTTGGAAGTCACCTTTGTAAATGTATCCTTGGAGGCAAATTCTGAACCCTCTCAGGAGGACAGACCATTTTTGCAGTGATGATGATTCCCTTAAGTGCCTTCTTTGTGAAATTTGCATGTCCTCTCTGTTTGAGTGGATCTCCTGTGGATGCTCACGTTTCCTCCCACATTCCAAAGACATGCAGTAGGTGGATTGGACACTCTAAATTGGCCATAGATATCCGTGAATATGCAGAGTGGAAGAAGAAATGCAGGAAGGCTATCCACCTGGAAATGTAAACATTGGCTCTAGATGATTAACAGTTTTGAAATAACACCCCAACCCCATATGCTAAAATTGAAAGAAGGGGTTGTGGATGGACTTCAAACTTCCAGAGCTGCTATGCCATCACTATACACATTTCTATGCCCCCATTGATTATTCCATAACCCATGAAAACATTGACCCTTACAGATGATTTACATATAACTAAATCAAAATTGGTCAGTGCTCTAAATTTGTACCCACATTAGAGTATCAGAATATTCCTCTATCCTCCCTCTCATGCACCCACATATATTGTCTTAGTCCTGCTGACCTTCATTCCTCTTCTCTCTAGGGCATATCTCCACCTCTCCAGGGTCTTCTCTACCTGTTCCCTACTCTCACTACAGATCACAATGTCATCTGCAAACACTATTAAATAATCAAAAATTAAAAGAAAAACATAATTAAAAAATTAAAACTAATGCCGAAAAGTCATAAACCCAGAAAGTTATAATGTCGAAAATCATGGGTAATTGCTGAAAATGTCGAATTCGACATTTTACAACAATTACTCATGACTCCATCCTTACCTAGAAGTGCCAGACTCCTGCAAAGAACATCCCACTTTTGCAGGGGGGCAAGCCACCCCCTGCACCCCCCACAGCCTCTCTAACTATATATTACAACTATGAGCTTGGACTACAGTGTGGAAAAGGACGAATTTCCCAAACTGCACTGTACTGTGATCTCTGTACAGTTCTTCGCATTTATATTAGCTAATGCACAGTGCATTTGCTAATATAAATGCTCGAACATTTAGACTGCATAGATATGAAACATTCGAACATCTGTAGTTCGGATTTTTCATATGCAAGCTTTCTCACTTCAACATTTTAATAGTAAACCATATATATATATATATATATATATATATATATATATATATATGTGTATATATAGATTTACTATTAAAAGGTGGAAAGGAGAATCTTCACAGATGGAAACTCGAAACATGGATGTTCAAATTTCTATCTTGCCAAACTTATCTGTGTTCGAAAGTTTATATCAGCGACTGCACAGTGCATTTGCTAATATAAACTCAAAGTACTATACACAGATTACAGTACAGTGTGGTATGGGAAATTCATCCCTTTCCTCATGGTAGTGCAATCTCGGAGTTGGAATATATAGTTAGCAGGGGGTGCAGGGGGCTTGCCCCCCTGCAAAAACCTGAGATTAGGTGCAGGAGTTCCCTTTACCAGAGCTCCTATATGGATATCACATAGTCTGTTGGCAACAATGTTGAATCTGGTGAATTTGTTCAGCTGATTCAGCATTGTGCCATGTTGTACATTTTAGCATTCATTTTTTTTCAGCTTGTCAAACAAAATGAACGGTCTAGTCAAAAAATAAATTTGACCCCTTCAGTGAAGCTATTATGCTCAAAACTGTTTTTCATTGTTTACAGATAAAACAACTTTTTGGAAAATGGCAAAACAATTTTGAAGAACATCCAGCAGGCATAAACCACATGAGGGGCAGAAATATTTTCAAAAAATGCACCAACACCCTTCTTGCAAATGCTGATAAACAAACCATACATTCAAAGCAAAGAAGCTAACAGATCATTGAGTGAACATTCTCTTTTCATCCACAATGCATCAGTACATTGTATACAAACCACCCATTAACAAGATGAAATAACCTAACGTTATCATAACTGTACAGTAACAGTTAAAAAATGATAGTCCCATAAGACATTAAAATGCCCCCATGATTGAATGGCTAACACAATGAAAAGGATTTGCAATAACATAGTTTATGAGTACCTCAGAAGCATCTGTATACAAAATTGCATCAATCATTTCCTGCACCACATTAAGGTAATCTTGAATGAAAGAATGTGATATTTCAGTAAAATCAGAATCAACCAACAAATACATATTAGGAGAAATATGACCCCGAATTATTTTTGCTAGTAGTCTGTAAAGAATCTGACACAAAACTATAGGTCTACAATCCATCATATCTAACTTATTCCCTTCCTGCATATGATTCTGATAGCAGTAGTAAAGGCAATTGCATTACACTGTTTAGGGAGCTGTCACTCATTCAACATAGATTGCATTATCTATCTATTTCTGATACAAAGATATAATAGTTACAACTTATGCCATCTAAACCACAGGAAGTGGCTACATTGGCTTTCTACAGAGGCACACCTTACTGAGGTAAGGTGAAATCCCTTTCTGCAGTTGCACGAATCTCTGAGAGAAATAAATGACACCAAAGTCTAAACAACAGGACCCATACCTAATGGCCAGTCAGAATTCATAGAAAAAATAAAGGAATAAACAACATGCAAAATATCTTTTATGATCATAACAACAGAACTAAATGTATCATGCAATCCATAAGTCACCAATGATTCCTGCTTGTGGACTTTGCCTAAAATAAGTGTTAACTTCATCCTGTGTAATCCTAACCAAAAATTGCTGCCACAAAATCCTTTCTTTTCATCAAGCTAGCCTGCTGAAGCTGTTTTAGCTATTTGTATCACAAGATACAGTCTGAAACAGAAGCCATGTTAAGGACATGCAATAATAGCGAGATCAGATTTCCTGACTTCCCTAACCAAGAGGCAGAATTGCATGAACACCATCTTAAACTTATACCTCTACAAGCTACAAGAAGTTTGGCTATCAATTCAAAACAACTTACAATGCCAACATGGTTTGAAAAATCAACATGCAAAGGGTGAAGAACAAAATTCACCCATAACAGCAGAATAAACAAGAAGTCAATCACACATTACCAGAAATTTGAAAAAAAAATGTGAATGGGGCTGACTGTAGCTAACTGAAATGTTGCAATCTCATAGATGTCCTGCTATATCCTAAAATCAAAATAAATGCCCTGTGTTCATTTTGACCCACCCCTGTACTCTTTATATCTACTTAGAAGAATGGGCATAGCTTGCCCAATGATATTTTCTAACAAGGAGATTAAAAAATGTATAAAGAGATGCAATCCTAAACACTTACTACAAACAGGAACCATCCACTGCTACACATCGCAAAGAGTGAACAACAGTTACATCAATAAGTTACCAATGCCCATAATGATAAGAAATAATTATCCCAGAACATGTGTCATCCGCTTTACCCTATGGGAGTGACAAATGAGTTTTTGACTATCTTGCCAAAGATGCATGTCCAAGAATCATAAAATATCACATGTGAAAGATGTGGCCCAGTTTATGGTCAATGATTACCTTAAACAGGACTAGATTTCATTAATGTTCAAAGAACAAATACTTTTATTTTGCATTCCTTACCTTTTCACAGATGTTTGACAGGTTATGACTTGCCCTGTAATTTCTTAACCAACAACTCTGAGACGTCACAATGGGAGCCCGCTAGAGAACATTCTCCGCCTCATAAAAGCAAAGCGATTTTATTCTGATTAAAACCACTATTACTATGCACCATTCTACTGGTTGCTCTGGAGAAAGGTTTATGTTTATGGTTCATCTAAAGCACTGATAGTGGGAAATAACTCTGAGGTGACAAAGCCCATTCAAAACCAAACAGAAACTCTTCAATAAGACTATTGGACTTAAAAGACTCATCAAAGAAAGTGTCTGTAACAAGGTGCATAAGAGACTTAATATCAGGTGAATAAAAAAACTAAATACAAAATTACAGGATTCTAAACAAAAGATGTATTGGTGAATAACCTTGCTAAATCACATTGAGGGTGACAGCCCATTAACATCTTGGCATGGTACTGAATAGGTCAACTTTTGCAAACACCAGTAGCAGACCAAATGAGTGCAACACAAACAGAAGCCCAGGTGTTCATCATGACACAGCAGCAATGCATGTAACCTGCAACTCCAACAAATCATGACAGTCAGCAGTAGAACATGAACAGGAAATGTATTGGTAAAGCTTTACCATGTTATGACCACAACTCTTGTCACTGTGTGCATGTACAACTCTAGCATTCAGTATTATCTATAATTCTAAATCACAAAGAACTTTTCTTCATACCTCAATGATCTGAAGAAATTTAGCTAAAATATACATAATCATTACTTCATTTTGGTTGGCCCCATTTCCCTGTCACAAAGAAATAGAAAACCAAGCATATGTCCAACCCTCCTCAAAAGTTTGGATAGGAGTGATTTACTGGGGCTGACTCAGGAGTTAATTCAGGCTATTGATCCTTCTTATAAATTAGTTTCTGGTAAAAATAAGGACTTTTCTTTTCCTGAAGATATTCAAGAATCTGAACAGGAAGATGGAGGGATTGATTAAGTTTTTTTTTTTTTGTCGTCGTCAGATGTCTGATTAAGATTCATAGGAAGCCTCAGTTTCTGATTCTCCCTGTAGGAGATTTTCTTTCTCTGATACTATTGCTAGAATGTCATAGTGCATTCAGTGGGAAAACAATGAGGTTTCTCAGTCCATCAGAAAATACTGTGAATTGTTACATAAGGATTTTCCAGAACCTTCACCCATTCCTCTTGTTTTGTCTGCTTTAGAGGATGTGTGTGTCACTGCATGCTATTTTCCTAATAATCAGTTGTCCCTAAAAAAAACAGAACGGGTTCTTTTAAACTTGTATACACTATTCCAAAATCTGACCCAGCAGCTATAGCCTTAGTTGTACACACTGCTGCTAAATACTTACTTAATTAAAATCCTACTATTTTGAATAAAAATGGAAATTTATTGCTAGATATGGGAAAACAATGTACTGTTTTTAAGTCCAATTTTTAGAAATTCAAGTTGTCAGGCTGATATATTAAAGTTTGTTCTGACAAATTGTAAACATATGATGAATGTTTTATCTACAGTTTCTTCTTTTGAAGAAAAAATCTGCTTTAAATAACTTAGTTTCTTTTATTGCACAGGTTACTATTCATTGTTTGCAGACGTGTGTGTGTGTGTGTGTGTGTGTGTGTGTGTGTGTGTGTGTGTGTGTGTGTGTGTGTGTGTGTGAGAGACACGTTCTTGTTACTTCTTTCAGGGTTACAGCCATTGCTATTGTTTTAAGGAGGTTTTACTTGCCTGCATTCATAGAACCTCCCAGATGATAAAAAATAAGATTTTAAATTTACCTTTAGGTACAGACTTTGGTTCCTCTGTTGCAGAGGTAATAAAAAGTGTGATTAAAAGGGGCAAGCTAATCCAGGGAATCTTTAAGATTTTTCAGCCCTCCTTTTCCAAATTAAACAAGGAATTTTCTTTCACCTCAT